>NC_048596.1:121638120-121788120 GCF_003668045.3 Cricetulus griseus | reverse complement strand
CTCCATGTGCATCCTGTCAGGCTTGCCCCCCTCTCCTCCAATAATAATAAACAAAACAAAAATTTAAAGCGGCATTTAAGATGGCTGATTGAAGAATGTAATTTCAATTTTACTGAACCATCTATCTCAAAGGCATTCTTAGGATATACAGTACTCTTTTGGGGGTTCACTTTTAGTAGTTAGTTTAGACAAAGCAAATAATGATTTTATAATTTAAAAATGGAATAGAGATTTAGTGTGTTCTGAACATTGTGTTGTGAAAGGCTTTGGTGTATGCTATTAATTTGCTTTTAGAATCCATGATAAGACTTTTGTTTGGCAGTAAAATTACAAACCTTCATTGATGTCAAATTAGACTCAACACTTAAGTATTGTTCATTTGTTTCATACTTAACAAGGATAGTTGACCATGTAAGGTAGTTTCATTGTGAAAAGGAAAAACAAACTATTGTGTTTACAAGGCCCTTTTGGCTAATGAAAAAATTGGATCTTAGATTTTTAGAGTAGTCTTGTGCTTATAGCACAGTGTATTTTTATTCCCTGTGAACCAAGATACTTTTTAACAGCAAGGGTTGATTATCAAATCAATAAGTATTTGAAAAAAAAAGTTAGGAGAGTTTAATTTGTTTAGTCAAAAGAATATTTATAACCTCACTACTACTAATTATTAGCCATTTTTTAACTGAATACTCAATGATAGTCTCTGTAATCCAACTGTGTATTTCTTGACAGCTTTGAGTTCTTCTGTTTGTTTTTTAAGATTAGTTAATGCAGTACATATAACTGTTATACTGGACAAACAAAGCTAGAAGTAGTTGAAGGAAGGGAAAAGTAACCACATCTGTTATTCAGTGTCCTAGTAATAATGTTTTGATATTATATATGTATTTATCACCTTGGACCTGTGCACACAGCACTGTAATCCCAGCGTATGTATTACAATAGTAATGGTAAATTTGGGAGTATAAATTAGATTTTGGGGGTATGTCTGTGTGACAGAAATTCTTATTCTTTACATATAAAGTACATATACACATAAACAAATACATATAACAATTAAATTCAGATTTTATTAGAGAGAGGTAGAATAGGAAAAGCTAAAAAGACTTCTGGGAGCAATGATACAGGAAGAAGGATTGAGAAGCACTACCATAAAGGTTTTGACTGGAATATAGGAAGTCAGAATTTTAGAATTCAACCGGGTTCTGGATTTGCTGTTGTGCTTTTTGTTTGGTTTTTTATTTGTTTGCCCCCTCCTATTTAATTATTCTTGTGCATATAGAGGCATTTTATAAATACACCAGATGTAGTGGTGTGAGAGCACATGTTTCTCTATGTGATCGTCTCTTCAAGGGGAGGGGCAGTCTGCAGACTGAGCATTTCACCTGGCTGTTCCACAGCAACTTCATGAGGGAGAAAATCACACTGGGTTGTTAAACACTTCTTTGATAAACTGAGTAGTTTATCTCCCACTGCTGACTAGTCCACCCTTTCTATGTGGGATTGGCCTGGGCTAGTCCAGCAAGCGTTTTTAGGGTTCCTTTTTAGATCATAGATAAAACAAAGGCCCAATTGTTTTAGTCTCAGAAAAGATGGCCCGGATGGGATGTGTTCCATTTTTAGTTTAACAGGAAATGAAGTAATTTTTTGGGTCATTTTTTAGCACTTTTGTTTATCTGTGGCAGTTTTTTGTCTCCATGGGTACGTATGCTTTAGTCAGTGATAAAAGGCTTGCAGGGAAAGAAGCTTGCAGGGAAGCTTTCCCAACCTCAGGCACATATACTTTTGACCCACAGGGCCTAGAATTTAATGATTTTAAGAGGACCATTAACCTTAGATAACTTGTTTCTTACTTAGGTGCTTCTTGTGTCTTTGTTAGTCTTTTATCCCTTTATTTTCTCAGTTCTGCAGTGTCAAAGGCATCAACTTGTCTTATAGGCTTGTTGGCCTGTGCTGTCTAGTGAAACTCTTTGTTAAGTTTTGGGAAATCTAATTTTTGGTGTGTTACTTAAACAGCAGCAGTATTTTGAGAATAACTCCCAGTTTCTGCTGCCTGTTTGCCATATGCTTTGTGTGTAGCCTTCTGATATTTTCAACAGTTTGTAAAGTTGGTGCTATCGTTTTATGATCAGAGAAACAGTCCTCAAGGCTGGGCATTAGGATAACCATACCTACCTGTAGTAGAACTTAGCACTCAAATATAGTTTGTCCATCACTATCTCCTGTAGTTTACTTGGTAGGTAACAGATGCTTCATATCTCATAATTTGTCTTCTGTTTCTCTTGTTAACGCAGTAGACCTTATGGGAGGCTTAGGTACTCTTAAAATTAGGACTTTCTCCCCTCAACAGTTTCTGGGTTTTCTTTTTTGTTTTTGTTTTTTGGGTTTTTTTGTTGGTTTTATTTTGTATTTTGTTTGTTTTCTTTCTGAATCTTATAAGATAGCTTCTTTTAGAAATTGAGTAAAATTTCAGTATTTTCCCTTTAAAAAAAAACTCTGATTATGTTCCTCTTGTTACCAGGAAATTGAATGGAAACAAAAACACCATGGAAACTAGCTGAAAAATGTTGCTGCTGTACTTCACCACAACTTCTGTTTTTATTGTATCAAATTAAATAAAATTATCCTGCCTTTGCAGTGTAGCAGTAGATCTGTATGTCTCTTCACTTACTGTGTACAAAGGCAGACATGAGACTAACACTTCTCCCCAGACAGTCATTTTTCTAGAGCAACTGTGCAGTAGTAAGCTTTATGGATGCATCTGCACTGTTTTATCCCTAGATCTATATCCCCCAGCCTTTTGCTTTAAAAAATGAAGACTCCTTAATTCTTCATGTTTTATTTGAGACTATATAGGGATTAAAAACCTATCTTGAGCCTGATAGTGTAACTCTGCCAATCTTAAGTGTTTTGACCACACACTTGGTGAGACAAGTACTTTTTTTTTAAAGATTTGTTTTATGCAGATGATTGTTTTGCCTGCATGTGCATGTGTGCCTACATACACATGGAGATGTCGTAGTTGCTGTTCAGTTATTGTGGCAGAGACGATAGCCAAGACCAACTTAGAGAAGAAACAGTTTATTTGGTGCTTATGGCTTCAGAGATTGAGTCCATGATTATCATGGAAGGGAACATGGTAACAGACAGGCAGGATGGTGCTAAAGTAGTAGCAGATAGCTCACAGTTTGATCCACAAGGAGGCAGCAGAGAGAGACCTAACTGGGAATGGTGGCGGCTTTTGAAACCTCAATCCTGACCCCAGTGATACATCTCTTCCAATAAGGCCGCACTTCCGAATCCTTCCCAAACAGTTCCACCAACTAACTACCACTTGTTCATTCATATGAGCTTGTAGGGACCAGTCTCATTCAAACCACTACTCTCTACTCCCTGACCCCTATAGGCTGGTGGTCTATAATGGAAAATTATACTCTCTTCACAGAGTCAATGTCATTTCAAAGTCTAAAGTCTCTTCTGAGACTCAACACAGTCTCTTAACTGTAAACCCCTGTAAAATCAAATTAAAAAAATCAAATTACATACTTAAAATATATAGTGGCACAGATTATATTTATCACCATTCAAAAGGGGAGGAATGGTGGTATAGTGAGGAAAAACTGGACCAAAGTAAGACTGAAACCCAGTGGGACAGACTCTCAAATCCTGTTGTTCAGTGTCTGATGTCAAAGGGCTTAGATGGCACCACCCTTCTAACTTTGCTGACTGCAACACACTTCTCTCTCTTGGACTGGTTCTACTTCCTGTATGTAACCCTTTCTGGCAGACATCCATGGCGCTGGTACCTCCATCATCCTCAGGTCTCCAGTGTAATCCAGGCTTCATTTTCACAACTTTATGCAGTGGTCTCTCAGGGCTTCTACAACACTCCCCCACCCCCACCCAGACAATGGAAGAAGATTCTACAACCCTTTTACCCTGTATCCTTCCTGACTCTATATCCATAACCCGCGTGATCAATGCTACCAAATTAGACTGCCTGCTTGGGATGGAACATAGCTGCCTTTTTGAATACCATTTATGTAAGCTTTGTTGTACTTTTTAAGAACAGATAATTCCTTATGCCTTTACTTGTTGGAAGCTTAGCTAGGGTCCAGCTGTGCCCAAGGGCACCAGTCCCTTTATTCCATTTCACATCCTTATGTCTTTCATTACAACCCTTGGTTCCAACATTGCATTTCTTGATGTTCTTTTTCTCCTCAGACTGTATATTTTGTATTTATTTTTGCTTGCTTTGTCATTTTCATTATAGATCTGCTTAAGAATGGTCACTAATAACATAATATTAGACCGCCTTCAAATCTCCTCTGCCAATAAAATTAGCCCAAAACTCTCCAGTTTAGCCCCAGCTAGATTCTGGGACAAGATCAAGGCTTACCAAACCGAGTTAGAACTGAAATAACAACAGGAAGAACAGGGATAAGGGAGGAGCAGCACAGAGAGCCCTGCACCACCATACAGTAAATCAAGACTGTAGCACGGTTAAAAGGATAAGCTTTTATGCAAGCCAAGGTCCAAAAGTTATATAAGAATTGCCACTCCCAGATACTTTCTACCTGTCTCAGCCACTAAGACAATAAGCATGTCAATCCAATCACCTGGCTCAAATAAAGATGATGCAATGTTGTGGCTACAAGCCCAACTCAGAAAAGGCAAACATGAAGCGGTCTGTCCTTCCTACTATACAGAGCAGCAGGCACCACGTGACCTGAGGCTAAACAACTGCATGCCACTTCAAGCTCCACCAGAGCCAGACTTCTAGGACAAAGCAGCACAAAGCTTCTGTAGGTTATGTATTCTTACAGAACAAGACTGTCTTCTCCACGCTTTCCTACCTTTTCAGAATTAAGTATTTCCAAAATGGAGATTATATTTAACAGAGCATGTACTGCTTTTTCTCAATTTTCTAACACTGATCTCAAATAGCTATTATATTCTGCTCCTACCACTTTGAGGGAGACAGGGAAAGAAAAATAATTTTTTTGCTCGCTATTTGTTAAAGATATCATCGATATTTGGGAATAACAATAAGAAAGTAAAGAATAGAATTTTATGAAACTGGGAGAGAAAAGTTTTCTTTCAGGAGGAGAAATCTTGTGTGCCACGAAGAAAGCTGAACTGACCTGCTAGGGTTCTTCTTTCATCAGTAAACTCAATTTTCTTTGCTGCCTGTGCTTTTTCTAGGTCATGACTGCTGTGAGACGGTGAAGGTGCTGCTCTGTGCTTCAAGAAGGGGCCTGCCCGTGTTTATAGTAGCTGAAGAAGACTTCCATTTTGTTCAGGATGAGGCATATGATGCTGCTCAGTTCCTGGCAACCAGTGCTGGCAATCAGCAGGCTCTGAACTTCACTCGTTTCCTCGCTCGGTCAGGACCCCCTTCTGGAGATGTCAATTCTCTCGATGAGAGGGTGGCACTGGCCTTCAGACACCTGAAACTGCCAGCAGAGTGGAACGTCTTAGGGGCAGATCACACCTTGCATGGTGAGAATTCACACGACTCACAAACTGCTTTGGGATGCTTCTGCTTTTGAACAAGCTCTATGTTCAAGTTTCCTGCATGGCTGAGTAAATTAGAATGCCTATACAGAGTACTCTCTTCTCCCAATGACGTAACCTAAGAAGACTGGCACATCTCTGTGGGCCTGGCTTTCCTTTTTTTTAATTAAGGCAGGTTATTTATACTCCATGAGGAAAATAGCTGTTTATTCACAAAATTATAAGTACAAGCTTTTTGTTTCTGTACCCTGGGTTTCTGTAAAAATACAGTGGAGTTGTTGGAAAGCAGCTGTAAGGAAGTGTGTGTTACGATAAATCTTTCTGCCAAAAGCTGCCATGCCCCACCGCCACGTGTGCGCTCTGCCCCAGCCGCCTGCCCGAGTTAGGCCTAAATAAATACACAGAAACTGTATTAGGTTTAAAGCTGCTTGGCCAATGACTAGGATTCCTCATCTGTTAGCTCAGTCTTAACTATCATAAATCTATATATGTTATAAGACTTATCTTATCGGAAGCCTTATTGGCATCCCTCCTTGTCGTTGGATCACATCCTGCTGCTGGAGGAGGAAGGGGAAAAGAGGGCCCTTCCTGTTTCTCTTTCGCTTAAATATGAGTCTCCTTGCTATGTCACTTCCTGCCTGGATCAGCACTTCTCTACTACATTTCCCAGAATCCTCTTTGACTCCTAGTTCCATCTAACTTGCTATCTCATTGGCCAAACAGTATTTTATTTAACAAACAATAAGATAAACATACACAGTAGTACATTCCCCATCAAGTGTGTCAGGGAAGCATGAAATCAAGGTAGCGTTGAGGAATTCCACAGTTCCTTGCTAAGGGTATTGATTCTATGGCTCTCCATATAAAGGTTCTTAAAGAACCACATTAAAAAAAAAAAACACTTCTGTTGTAATAAATACTTAATAAACCCTCCTAATTAGACAAGGGTTTCCCCATATAATTATTCTTACAGCAAATGATATCTAGATATTGTGATTACAAATACCTGTTTTTTAGTAAAATATTCCTGGGTTCATGAATAACATCCTGTTCTATCCTTAGTGTAAATCCAATTGAAAAACATGTAGAAATCTCCCACATAGCACTCAGAATGTTTTTTCAATACTGGTGAGAGCTCCATTGGAAGAGTGGCAGTCAGGCTTCTGACAGAAGGGTTTGCTTACACTTTGTACTTATCTCTAAAAGAGCATATGATCCTACGTGGTGTTTGGAGTCCACCCAGCTTCAATTATACTGCTGTGTTGGGTGAGCAGAGCAAAAGTCTGCCTTTCCGCAGATGAGAGGAGGAGTTAGTTCCTAAAGACTGAAGCCATGCTTAGTTCCTGTTCTTCAGGCCAGTCAGATAAATTGACTCTTCCTTGATCAAATTGAAAGGAAATATTTGCTGGCATTGATTTTATTAAATCAAGCTTAAAGATAAGCTGTGAACAAACAGCAGAACGATATGCCCCATGCTCCTGAGACATACTGATGGTGGTAACAAATGCTGCCAAAGCTGGATTGTTCAGGTAAAACAGAAAAATGTATGGACAATCAAATCTAGAAGGAAACTGTTTTTTTTTTTTTTCCCCAGTTATTAGTACAGTACCCAAGAAACATCTGTACTGCTAAGATATTAAGGTCCAAATATGTGACATTTAGAGCCTGAATACCTATTGATGGATCCTGATTCTTTTTAACAGCTCCTGCCATTTCTATATTGATGTGGGAACAATTATTTTTAGAGTTTTATCCTGTCTTATTTAAAGAGGGCCCAGGACTTAGTTTGATCCTGTTCTGGTAATTAAATAGAACAATGAGAGAAACAAAGGTCAAAAGCTCTAGGCCTTGGGTTCCCATGTCTTTTTGTTTTTAAACACCCCCTACCAGTACGTGCCATGTGTGTGTGCATGTGTGCGAGTGTGTATTACAGTAGATTTTGTGACCTGCCCAACATGGATGCTGGGATTTGACCTCTGGCTTCTGTCAGATCCAGCAAATACTCTTAAATGCTGAGTCATTTCTCCAGTCCCTTTCTTGCTTGTCTTTGGTCAGAGGAAACTGGCAAGCTTTATTCATTGTATACTTTTAGGAATAAGAAAATATTATTTCATACTTGATACAGTGAGTATTATGGTTTGGATATAAAGTATTGGCAAAGGCACCTTTGTTGGGGCTTGGGACCCAGTTAGTGTTGTTGAGAAACAGAAAATTGGATCATGGGGCAAGTAGATTAATCCATTGATGAGTTACTGGCTGAATGAACTATTAGGTGGTAGGCCTGTTTGAAGGAAGTCCTTTACTGAGGGTGTACTTTGAAGAGTACATCATGTCACTGGCTTTTCCCCTTTCTACTTCTTGGTCACCATGAGCTTAACTGCTTTCTTCTACTATGCTGTTCTGCTGAGATTTACTGCCTCATAGTAGGCCCATAAACAATGGAACCATTCACAGACTGAAATTATGACCCAAAGGAGATGTGGCTCAGTTGGTAGAGTGCTTGTGTAACATAAATGAAGAACTAGGGTCAATCCCCAGCACCTGTATAATGGGTGTGGTGAAGCTCACGTGTTTTTCCAGACATAGAAGGTGGTAGATATAGGAGTTCAAGGTCATCCCCTGCTACATAGAAAGTCCATAGTCAGTTTGGGATATATGAGGCCTAGTCTCAAAAAAAAAAAAGAATCACTTGTTTTCAGTTATGTGAATACCTCACATTTTGTCATAGTACCCAGAGTTGTTGATGCAAGCAGCTAAAGTTAAAAAGATGAAGTCTGGACATGAATGCAGAATAATATCTCCCATACTGCTTGTAGAAATGCCAACTTCGAAGAAGTTTAGTAGTTCTCTATCAGCTAAAATTCCACTTTTTGGTATTTACCCTAGAAAAATGAAAGTATATCTTCACCAAAATGTGTATATACAAATAGGCCTACAGTAGCATTGATCATGTATCACTAGAAACAGTTCACATCCCTCTCTGAGTGAGCATACTAGCCAATTGTGATATAGCCACACAATTGATTACCACTCAGCAATTCAAAAGGAACAAAACATTGATAAATATTCGGCAGCTTGGATGTACTCTGAATGCAAAGTTTATGGTAATCCTCCCACTAATTGTTGAGATACAGTGCTCTTCACCCCAACTCTCACCCCCAGGTCAGTGACTCCTTTGGAAGTAGTTCATATTTCTCCTTGGGGGGGGGGACTGCATATAGCTGCCTACTCATATACATTTACATGTAACAATTTCACAGCCCTTCTAAACCTTGGGCATGAAGTTAAGAAACCCTGGCTTAGTTTGGGGTTTTTAAGTGGAAAGAAATAAGGGAACTGGAGTTAACTTGTTATATCCTGGCTTCTGTATGGAAGTTTATGGAAAACATTAAATTCTTAATTTTTTCATCAATGAAGTGGGCAGGAGTGTAGCCTGGTTTGTAGGCTGGTTGTTTTGAATATACCATGGCCACTATTTCATTACCTTTCAAGGCACAAAACATTAATAAACCTTGACAGGTCAAAAACAACTCTCTGAAAGGGTAAAACAGGCCAGTCCTAAGAGGAAGGTTCTGCAAAGAAAAATGGGATTGGTTTCCTTTGCTCTTACTTTTTTGCTGAAGTTAGCCTTAACTTTCAATTTGACCAAGAAGAAATTTTGTTTTTTATTCTTTAAAATATTTTATTATTTATTTACTCATTCCTTCATTTGAGATGAGACTTTACTATGTAGTCCTGGCTATCTTGGAAGTTGCTGTGTAGACTAGCTTAGAATTCATAGCGAACCCCCGGCTCTGTCTGCTGAATGTTAGTATTAAAGATTCACTCAACTATACCAGTGATGTTTTATTTGTTTTTATTTTTGCATGTGAGTGTTTTGCTTGGGCCAGAAGAGGGCATCAGATTCCCTGGAACTGGGAGTTACAGATACTGACCTGTGGGTGCTGGCAACTGAATCTGGGTTCTCTGAAAGAGCAGCAAATGCTCTTAACCACTGAGCCACTACGGCACTTGTCTATTTTGTTTCTTCCAAATGTTCTCTATTCTTCAATTTATATAAGTCTGCACACTGCCCTCTTTGCCACTGCCTAAACTTCAAGTAAAAGTTCATCGGGGTGGAAGGTGAGGTGTGCAGCACAGATGTTCTATTTATTTTTTCTGAATTTTCCAAGTTCTATTTAGTTGCTTTAGTTCAGTGTCTTTGTGGCTAGAGAGCATGTAAGTTGAGTAGTTTCTCCTGGAAGAAAGTTGTATCATACCAGTCAGTCAAACTCAGGTAGCTTAGAATGAACCCATTGAATATTTTCTATACAGAAAGCAAGGAGAAACACATCCCAGTGGATGTTTCTATCCTGTGTCCTCTTGGGATTATATAAAGAAGTGAAAGTTAGGTGTAAGTGTCTCTGAGGGTGGCAGTCATTCCCACAATTTTGTTAGAGATGATTATAGGTTTAAGGAGAATGCCCTAAGAACAGGCACTGCATCCTTACTGGTTGACTTTGGTTGTTAGTAGATACTCAACCTTAATCATATGGTGATATAGTTTCTACAGCCCTTTCAGGGTGTTTGATAGCTCTCCACATAAAGTTCATCCTTGTTATACTAGCATTTGTGTTTTTCCAGCTATCTTCTCTGCTAAAGAAGAAAAGAATAAAATGTAGAAAGATGCTTTGGATTTTCCCCTGTCTTGGCAAAGGATTAATGG
Source organism: Cricetulus griseus (assembly GCF_003668045.3). Taxonomy (NCBI): domain Eukaryota; kingdom Metazoa; phylum Chordata; class Mammalia; order Rodentia; family Cricetidae; genus Cricetulus; species Cricetulus griseus. Next base: position 121,777,898 of record NC_048596.1, on the reverse strand, counting down.
ACTCCTAAGACAGGCAGTACCTATCAGCAGGAAGGCTCAGGCTCTGAAAGGTTTTGTTGCCTCCAAGACCTTGTCACAGCCATTCTCGTTTTTCTTAAAAGCTCATTTTCTGCCCCCAGCCTGTTAAGGATTCTTCCACTCCTTGTGAATGTAAAGATTCCTACTTCTTGTGGGTCTGCAGGTTTATTTATAGACCTGTACTCAGAAGTAGACAGGGCAATGACTTTGGACTCTCATGGCTACAGATTCAAACAGTACTGTGAGGAGGGCTTGTTGAGTAGATTGATAGGCTAGGACAGTACATGTAGTCCTTGATTATCACACCATCCAAAGAATCTAATAGCTGTTTATTCAGGAAATGTAACTTGAAAAATATTAAAATCTTCCAGCAGACCCCTTGTGGTCGAATGCCTCCTGGGTATATCAGCTTTCGAGCGGCTCTGGGGAGCTGTGTGAAAGTGCACCCAGCATGAGAGCAGATAGCAGCTGAAGCTTACAAACCTTTCTGTGGTTTAGCCACACCATGATAGACCTTTGCATATAAGTGTGGTTGTTACAGTTTGAACCTAGAATGATCCCACAGTTCTGAATGCTATTTTTAAGGTTATAGAGCCTTTCAATTTGGACTCGCTGGTAGAAGAGGTCACTAGGGGCAGGTCTTTGGAGATGATACCTGCCTCTGGTTCTAGCCCTGGTCTAACTGCTGTCCTATGTGCTGTCATATGAACAAGCTTTGGCTACATTCTCTCACTGCCATGTTTCCCTTGCTATGACTGGGTAAAAGTTCTGATACCAAGAGCCAAAATAAAGCCTTTGTCTCTTAGTTGTTTGGTCAGGTATTTTGATCATGACTTTGGAAGAAAAAATTAGTACAGTGGTCAAAAAGGAACACAACCAACATGGGTCCTATGAGATAACTCAGGCCCTAACTGTACCTGGAAGAGAAACATTCAGGAGGGCAAAGATGAAGAGGAATTGTTAGAAACACTGCAAGAACATTCTGATTCCCTTGTTAGAATTAAATTCTATTGTGATGAAGAACCCAAATAACATGATAGGAAGTCTAGCTAGCAACCTAAAAACAAGAAGTTGGGAGCTGAGGAAGTGGCTTGGGGTAAAGGCCTTGCAGCACAAACATGACAATTTGAGTTTGGATCCCAGCACCCAGTAGAAAGCCAAGTGTGTTGGCTCACATGTCTAATACAGTGCTGGGAGGTGGAGACAGGCAGATCAGATCCTGGGAGCTCCTTGGCCACCATGCCCACAAGCCTTCCCAACCTACCCCCACAGACGTTTTAGTAACTCCTGAAATAAAGAGGAAGAAGACCAAGAATCATGGGTGGAGGAACCATAGCAAATGAAAATTGATGTGAGTTATCGGTACTCTGCACTTAAACTTGAGATGAAAGGAGGTAGAGGTTAAGGTTAGATCTCTTATGCTATTATAGCAAAACAGTCTAGATGAAACTCCGTTGGTATTTTAATCTTTTTCTCCCTTTTATCTTTGCCTCCTCTTTTTGAACCTAATTCACAAGACTCATGTGAAGAGCCAATAAAATATGGAAAAGAATAAGTGGCTATTTAGTCAATCTGAGATACATACATGTGGTGACGGTACTAAACAATAAAATAGAACACCACATGCCAGCTGTATGGAAAATTTCAGGAAAGATGGAAGTAGCCTCATACAAAAACATTTGCTGTATCATTTCATTTATATGGACTTTTTGAAAGGCAAAACCCACAAAGAATTCAAAGCAGTGGTTGACTCTAGTAATGAAGCTTTAGTTGGAAAAGAGCATAAAAGAACTTTGCTTAATGTTTATAATATCCTGTATTTTAATGTGAATTTGATTTAACACAGGTATCAAATGTGCCAGGTGCATGCCCATGACTTTAATCCCAGCACTTGGGAAGCAGAGGCAGGCAGATCTCTGTGAGTTCGAGACTAGCCTGGTCTACAAAACAAGTTCTAGGACAGCCAGAGCTACATAGTGAGACTATATGGATATACTGTTATACTGCATCACTTGTATTTTCCTATATCTTAGTCATTTTAGCTTCTAACCATGTATTGAATTCTAGTTGGTGGCACCCATCAAGTCATTCTGATATCTTCAATTTCCTTTGAAATATGTGAACAGGAAGGTAGATTGATGAAACCTGGAAGGAAAGATAGTTGATAAAGCACATACATTGATGGGAGAACACTTACTGTAGGACCTAAGTAATTGAATATCTGGCAATTGTATAATCCTTTCAGTTTATATGAATTTGAAATGATAATAGAAAATGAGGGGTGGGATTGAGAAGTGGGGATGACATAAGACTCAAGGTGATCGTCTTCATGGTAACTCACCTGGTGTGGAGGCTGGAAAGAAAGCCACTTTGAGGAGCTATTGCCTAATAAGGCTGGAATTAACCGGCTCTGAAAAAATGCCCGCATATTTCCTAGTCCATAAGTGCTTAGTGCTTTGGTGTTTTGATAAGGTTGTCCAGAGTGTTATGAACAGCATAAAGCACAAGTCAGATGTGTTTAATCCTCGATGAGAATTCTTTGTCTTTTCCCCTGGCCTTGCTACTAACTTGGAGTGTGTGTTTATTAAAATTTATGCTTGGGAACATAATTATTTCTTCAAGGACATTATTTTCTGTGGGCTTTTTAGTGATTGGGGTTTGGGTCTTAGAGTACTGAGTGTTAAATCAGGCCCCAATGTAAGCTCAGAAGTCTGCTCCAGAGCTATTTTTCCAGTCCCTGAAACATTAATTTCTTTTCTGTCTCTGTCCCTGCTTGAACTCATTTCAGTCCTGAGATGATCCTATGTATTAAAAAGACCAATTTGCCTTTAATGAAACTGTGTTGGTCATAAGGTAATATTACAAGTGATATTAGGAAACAGTGCAGTCAGAGCGCTATCTGGAGAGATCTCTCCGTGATTAAGTGCTCATACTATGTTTGCAGAGGACCTGAGTTCAGTTCCGAACACTCAAGTCAAGTTGTTCACAGTTGCCTGTAACTCCAGTTCTAGAAGACTCAATTCCCTCTTCTCCGAGGAACTTGAATCACTTGCAAAAACCCCTGCAGTTCATTGTAAAGTCACATCTTTAAGGATGTACTCATTCCTGTTGTGATATTCACATATAGAACCATCTGCAGATTTTGGAGTAAAGGAAAATGCTGGGATCCATCCAAGAAGTCTGAGAATACTAAGTAATGAAGTTGAGACCCAGAAACTATTAAGAATAAGAGATGGAAGCCGAGCTGAGAGGAGAAAGGAAAGCACAACACCCGGAGCTGAGCAATGTCACATGTGGAACCACAGGCAGCATCTCCTCCTTGGTCCTAGCACCTGTCTTCACAGTCCAGCACAACACGATGAGCTAGGAAAAGTCTTGCTAGTGAAGTTAACATGTAATTTGACGCCCAAGAACAGGGCCAGAAGCAGAGAAAGGGAGGAGAACTGGTACTAATGAGAACCCTACCGCTTGTTAGTCTAGCATTTCATCTTCCCCTCTCTGTTACAGCTCTGAGAAGTGATGGTGTCTTGCTCCAAGGATATGAAAGTGAAGGTCAGGGAGGCAAGTGAATTATGCCTAGTCACACTGATGCTTAAGGCCAGGCTTGCACCCACTTTTGCCTGCCTGGTCTAAAGCCTTTTCTCATCCTACCCACTTTCTTGGTGACCCAGTGTACCAAAAAAAGGATCCTTCATTTCCAGTGAAATAAACCCAAGCACATGGTGAGGTTTATTAGTGTAGTTTTACAGTTGGTCTCATTGTACCTGGAGATTCATTTCATTTTCTCATTAAGCAAACACAAAGCTGGTAGTACCAGCAATTTGATATGCCCGTAGTGTGAAGGACTAAAGACCTGTGTGTACTTAACAAGTCAAACCTGTTTTCAGTGTTTAACTAGCCAACTCCTGTTTTTAGTGTCTAACTAGCCAACTCCTGTCTGAGCGTTCTTTAAAAAATAATTATACCCTTCAGGACATACCCATCTAAGTCCTGACAACTGTTCATCTTAGATCCCCATCATATAGAAGGAGCTGCGTTTACTTTGGTTATTGCCTTTGTTTGCCGTTGTTTTGTTTGTTTGTTTGTTTTTTATGGAAGGAACATAATGTACCTCCCTGAAAAGGTACAGAAATGATTTGGTTGGTTCTCTCTGTGGGCATTTGTCTCCTAGTGAAGATTTAATGTCATAATTTCTTTCTAGCTTTGTTGCCTTTACTTGAAAAGGGGTTTTACCTGGAATAAAGTTGTTTGCTATAGTTTGCCTTCAAGATCCTAGATACTTGGAGGCAACCATATCTCCCTAAACTCATCTTTTTCTGTTGTAGTGGTTTCTTTGGTCTTTGTTGGTGATATATATTATATATATATATATATATATATATATATATAATATATGTATATATATGTATATATACATATATATATATTTATATATTCATTCTTATGTTTATGTTCTTCCCCATTTACAGATGATGGCCCTCGGGAAACATTGATGCATTTTGCTGTGAGACTGGGACTGTTGCGGTTGACATGGTTCCTGTTACAGAAGCCAGGTGGCCGTGGCGCGCTCAGCATCCACAACAAGGAAGGGGCAACACCCGTAAGCCTGGCATTGGAACGAGGTTACCACAAACTCCACCAGCTTCTGACTGAGTAAGTGTTCATTCCTGTCTCACTCTTGTCTTAGCCCCACCCCATACTTCAAAGTAGTACAGCCCACTGGCTCTGTATCTCGCCTCTTCGCCTGCTCTCCTGCCTCAGAGGTCTGTGAACTTGCTCCTGCTAACTGCTTCATTGTTGAGAGGCCAGTGTGAGTCATGTTACCATTTTTCTTTCTCTTGTCTGTTTGTGTCTCTTCTGTTTTCTCTGCTTCTCATTGCTCGTATTTTATTGAGAAGTCAGAATGAAGTCCTGTCTGTGGAAGCAGTGTTGTTAGTGTATATTTTATATGATTGATGGAAGACAGTTTTGCTATGTCACACTTTTATTTCTAGTATGTCTTCAAGACATGAATGAGTGATTAGGAATTAATAGCTAGATGATATAATTGTATAGAAAATACAGTAAAAAACTGAATTTTGGGTTGTATACAATTTATGTGAATAAAGTTAAAAAGCAGCAGTTTCTTATGAGTAGCAGCTAAAAGCAATTGCATTGTTGTGGAAATATGCAGTAGGAAATCCTGTTTGTCTTAGAGTTCAGTTCTTGTTTCTTTGGAGACTTTTTTGGAGGAAGACTAGTAGTCAAAACATAGAAGTTTTTTTTTTTCCCTTTATAAATAAAGGAATAAATAGAGTTGCAATGCTTTTTCATTGGAATATTTTGTGCTTAATATATTTTTACTAGTTTTATGATCATCATTTTTCTGTCATATTATAATGAACTAAACTGTATCAGTTCCTTGTTCTTTAGTATGAGGGATCCTTGTAAACTGAGGCAGTATTTCCAGATACTTTGCCTTGCTTGAGTTAGATTTAATTTAGTTGCATTTCATGTCTCTCTCTGTCTCTGTGTGTGTCTTTGTCTCTCTCTGTCTGTCTGTCTGTCTGTCTGTCTCTCTCTCTCTTTCTCTCCTTCTCCCTCTCCCTTCATTTGCCAAGTTTATAACTTTCCCAGTCAAGCCAGGCACAAAGGTCCTTGCAGACAGCTTTGCAGTGGGTGCAATGACACAGTAGTGGAAGGAGGGGCACCCTTCATCTTGGATGAGCTTTGGATACCTGAGCTTTCTTATGACTATTCCAGAATGTGGTCTATTATGTTCCTTCATACTTACTGTCTGGCTAGTGTTCAGTTTCATTCTGTCGTTTGCCTCATGGTTTCAGGGAGGCATTTCTTTAAAAATGGAAGCAATTAACTCAGAATATCTGTTAGGATTTTTAAATGCAGTTCCTCCAGATTTGATATTACAGCTGAGTTTTTGCTTGGAAGCTGTGTTTGTTATGGACTGCCATCCAAATGGGGAAATAAAATGATTGCAACAGATTCATTATATGTTTGGACCAGGGTGTCACAAGACAGTTATTGCAGCATGACTTTAAGAAAGTTGGAATATATTTATTCTTGGAGATTTTTGACTTTCTTCAAAATACAACCTCTGTTATTTACAGAAAAGTAAATGTCACTAATGCTTCCTTTTAAAGGGAGAGCGGTGAGGGAAAAATCAACCTGAGAAATGGAAGTAGAGGACTTTGGTAAGACTGTGACTACCTCATTGTAGGTCCCTCTTCCATAGCACGAATTCTGCTGGGTAGTTACTGTTTTGAAGCCAAGGAAAAGTGCTGAGTCATAGCTGGCAATTTAAAAAGTAGATGTGATTCTCCTAGTTCTCTTAGTTGAATCTAGTAGGCTTTGCTAGAACTCAGCCATGATGGTGGGTGGGTCAGGAGAGATCATTGTTTTCTCTCTATTGTGGACACACACACTCTAAAATGTTAGTTTTAATTATATAACTCAATGTTATGTAACCATTGCCACTATCCATTTCTAGAACCTACCACAAACTCACAGAAACCCTGTGTACATGTAGCGTCAACTCTGCATTCACTCTTTCCCCATCCCCTGGTAACCTCTGTTCTACTTCCTATCTCCAAGAATCTCCACTCTAGGTACCTCACATGAGCAGAACACAGAGTGTGATCCTTAAGATTCAGCTGTGAGCCAGGCCTGCTGGTACACACCTTTAATCCCAGGCAGGTGGTTCTCTGTGAGTTCAGGGCCAGCCCAGTCTACATAGTAAGACCCTGGCTCAAAAACAAAAATGATTCAGCTGTGTTATATAGTATGTATTAGAATAAATGTTATGTTAAGCCTTCTAAAAGAGATTCAATACTTTCATCATAAAAAAAGTGGTAGATAAGGTGATGAATATGTTAAGTGGGATTTTTAAATAGTTTTTATACCGTATATATCTATCAAAATAGTTATGCACCATAAATATGCAGGTTGGTTTTTTTTTTTTTTTTGAGGGGGCAGTTTTAAAAGGCCCAAATGAAGTTAAAAGATAGAAGCAACCTAAATGTTGACTAACAGATAAATAAACACAACATAAACAAAATGTGTGTGCACAGGTAGGTTATTATTTATTAGAGAGGAAGCAGGCAAATCACCTCAAAGAGGCAACTTAACTGATTTATGGTAAGAAGGTAGTGAGTCTGAAATAGGTGACAAATCTAAGGGATTGTTCATTGCTTTCTGCTTGTGGGATCCTTACAAAGAGTCTGAGGAATAGACTTGGTAGGGCCTGTAGAGAATACTGCAGAGCTTATGGACATTCCTGAGTAAAGGGTTTGTTTTAGGAGACTCACAAAAGTTTATTTTGAAATTGAAGAATTGCTGACTGCATGTTGCTTACTTTGCAGTGTATACTAAAAATCTTTAGACTTTGTATATGACTGTCTGACCTCGCATTTTAGTTTTCTTCCACACAGACCTGCCTGATCCAGCCTGTCTTCTCCTCTCTCTCCATCATTCCTTTTCTTTCCCCTTCCTTTTGTGGTACTGGACATTGAGCTCAGGGCCTTAGGAATGATAGGCACGCACCTTTTTATGTATATATGTAGCATGCTTACCAGTGGAGGGCAGAGGCTTCACATGCCGACTTCCTCTATTGCTCCACCTGAAAGATTTTTGTCCTGAAACTAGAACTTGGTTTGTTTTTTAGTTTTGTTTTTTTTTTTTTTTTTTTTTTTTGTTGTTTTGTTTGTTTTTGGTGCCTTTTTTCCACCTGCTAGACTGACTGGGCAGCATCCTGATACTCCTGTCTCCACTGTGAGCACTAAGGTGACAGACCTGAGCCCATCATGCCTGGCTTTTTATGTGGGTGCCGGAAATAGGAACTCAGATCTATTGCTTGCACAACAAGCACTTTACTGAAACATCTCTCAGCCAAGGCCTTCCTCTTTTATCACTTTTTTTTTTTTTAAATTAGTACCAGATTGAAGAAGGATTATATACTTAAAAGAAAAATCCAAACAATTAAATAGCTATTTACATTCTAGTTTGTAATGGTTAGTGTTAGGAATAAAGCAGCTCCTGTTGGGACCACATGTGGCAGGTCCCCAGTCCCAAGGCGCAGCAGGTAATGGACAGTGGGCAGATGGGAAGCAGAGACCTGTAAACGTGACTCATATTGAAATTTTTATTGAAGGAGAGGTAAGAAAATTGGGGAATGGAAAAGAGGTAAAGAGACACAGAGACAGGACAGAAAAAAAGGGAGGGGGTAAGACAGAAAAGGTTCTGTCTGCCCTTCAGAGGAATGGCGTGGGGGGAGGCACAAGTCGGTGGAGGTCTTTCTCTTAAAGAGCCAGGGTATATACACCCGCCATATGCAGGTGGGTGAGAGGCGGGGCCAGGTTTGCCTGGATGACAACACTTAGAGTAATTGTTAACTTGACAGAATGTACACACTCACCCGGGAGATGAGCCTCTGGGCATGTCTGAGGGAGATTATCTTGACTGCATTTATTGAGGTAGGAAGAACTGCCTACTGTTGATGGTACCATTCCCTGACTGGGGTCCTAGACTGTATAAGTGGAATGAATACAGAATGACCAGCTATTTCATGTTCCCGAAAATGCTTTGCTACATTACATGGTGATCTATTTGAAAGTTTTGTAAAATTGTGTGTAACATCATTAATATAAGGCCACTAAACTGTACAGCTCAATTCACTTAATTGGTCTGCTGGGAATTATTTTTGTAATATATATCATGGTTTTCTGGAAGTTAAAATTAGTAGAGAAATGGAGAATGTGAAGTCTTCCTCCGTGAGGCAGTATCACAGGTTGATTTTAAAATAATGTGCATTGCTTCTGTCTTTAGAAGAAAAGAATTTCTTTTAAGATTGTCAACTCTAGAGTGTTGACATAAAGTTCTCAGGTATTTCAATTGCTATTAAGAGCCAGTTTACAAGTATTTATCTTCATAAGCTTTATCTGATTTGTAGTATTGTTTTAACACAGTTATTTGTTGAATGACTGTGTTGTTCTGGAATCCATAGGTAGTACATTGCAGACACTATTTTATTTTAGCCTTACAATGACCTTTCTGAAGAAAATGTTATTTGTGATTTATGGATGCAAAATGGGTGCTCACAGAACTAAAATAACTACTGAAGGATACACAGAAAGTGGTTTTACACAGACATCAGTGGAAGTACAAGGCCAATATTCTTCCCTGTATAGAAATTTGACACAGAGAGAAGAAATTCAGGGAGAGACAACAAGCTTGCAGATTTGAATAGTGCTTAACTATAGAAGGGTCGTCTACTTTCTATTTAGCCACAGCCTCTGCATGGAGAACACAAGAACCTCACTGTAATAACATTACAGTTACAAGACTCATTAGGATTTTTAAGGTATGATTGGTTACTCTTATAATATTGTCTTCCTTTTGAGTTTCATAAAAGCCTGATGAGTGGGTAGAATAAATACTATTGTCCCTATTCTATAGTTGTGGAAACCGAGGTGCAGGAAATGAAGTTCTTTGCCCATAGTCACAGGCCCATAAAGTAACACCTTAGCTTAGCCTGAAGTTTCCTGATGACATTTGTAAATGTGCAGGACTCAGACCCCCATAAGTACGAAATACTCAGTCACAGGCTGTTGTAGTAGGCAGTATTAGCCCTTCTCAGAGGGTTTATGCTTATAAGTTTTAAGTCCTACTTTTGAGACACTTAAACATGAAACCTGAGTCTTGTCCAGGCATATTGAATAACTATGTGTACACATCTAACAGTAGAACCAGGGACAGTTGTGCAAGATGTTCTGTCAACACTGTGATTGCCTTTTGGGGGGTCCTCTTAAGGACTTGACAAGTGGATTCCAATACCTTATCTGTTACAAAACAAGTTTGGAGCCTTTGCTTTTGCTTAAGAGGTGGTGGAAGGATGAAATAGATAGGTAAACTTAGCTCTAAAATAATAGCCAGAGAGAAGGATCTGGAACAGCCTGACTCCCACCTCTTACTTGTTAATCCTTTCCATGGCTTCTCATTTAAAATAGCTCATCGAATATGAGGTGTAGTTCCTGGAGTATGTAAGTAGCTTGCCCAAAGCTATATTCACAAGTCTGACTTTTGAAAAAAAAATCCATATTTGGTAGCAGTATCAGGTTTTTAATTGGCAGTGTGCTGGAAAATTGCAAAGTGCGTGTCTTTTCTGAAGATGATGAACTTGATTCAATGATAATTCCAATTGCCATATTCTGTATTTGTACTAGTCATTTTTCAGAAATACTTATTCTCTCTCCTGCCCGTGGTGAATAAGGACGTTCTCTCCATTTCACAAAGAAACAGATAACAGCAAAAATGGATAGTAGAGCAGGATTTGTACAGCTCCGAAAATTGAGTTTTAACATTGCTTTAAGCATCCTGTAGGTATTAGAAGTTAGAGGGGATCATAAGGCCCTTCCCTAACATCTTTTATTTAAATCTATGATGTCAAGTGAGCTGAGCAGGTGTTTGTTCTCTATTGTAATGCAATGTTTAGGCCTAGAGTTTCTCGTATTTGTGAAATTACAGAGCTTCATCTATACTAGCATTCTCCATGGCAACAGCTTGTGATTTTTTTTTTCCTGGACTATTCGGTTTAGTGGGTGCAGATCAGAAATTGAAGGATTACTTACAACATCTACTTTATATATTAGTATAATTAATATATGCCAATAAAAGATTTATAGAAATAGTTGTGTTGAATAATCATTTTGCAAAAAATACTTGTCTCAAATCATTAGCATGTAATGAAGTTATGTGGTTAAAGCATAATCCTGTACATTTGTTACAGTTTAGTAATTACCCTTTTGATAGCTATCCTAACAGTGGAAGGACTTCTCCATATTTTCATGCATTAGATTATCCTTCAGTTGTTTAACTTGTGTGTACTTTTTAATGTCATACCAATAATATCTATAATTAGCTGGATTATAATAAGTCAAGGAAGATTTTAGTCACATGTTTTCTTGAAAACATTTGTATTAACATTCTTACTTAAGCTGTTCACAAAACTCCTTTCTCTGCTTAAATTGGCCAACATTTTATAACAATCATTTTGACAAGGTTTTGCTTAAATGTTTCATGTCCACAGGCACAGAAAAGGATTTGTACTCTTTAAGTACTTTTATTAAAGTTTTGTTTTGATATTAGTTCGTGAAATTAATGAATTAGGTGCCTAACTTTTTTCCAGACATATGTTCCTCATGCTTTATTTGTGGATTGAAGATGTTATCCTAGTTAACATTTTCTTTTCTATAAAATTTGGAGATGGCAATGTTGTTATTCTGCTTCTAATTTTTCTATAAAACATGAATAATTTATAAATAGAACTTTTGATTAAAAGGTAAATGGCTTAAGTAGGATGAAATAACTATAATTTAGAAATTTTTATTTTTATCTTAATTTTACTTATGTAATACTGTGTTTGTGTATGCATTGGTGTGTGTTGGTGTACATGCCTATGTATACACACTTAGAGGCTAGAACTTGCTTCCTGGTATCCATCTTTATTGCTCATCACCTTAATTTTTGAGACAGCCTCTCTGTGAACCATGAAATGTCCAGTTGGCTAGATGGGCTCATCATCGAGGTTCTAGGATCCACTTGATCTAGACCCCTCAGCTCTGCAGTTACTGGCTTATGACTCTACCTCTGGCTTTTTATGTTGGTGCTGGAGATCTGAACATATTTGTTCATGCTTGCATAACAATCACTTTACCCTTGGAGCCTTTCTCCCAGCATACTTAATCTTTTTAAATGTTAATAAATGCTATTTTTAAAAGTTTATAAAGATCTAATGTTTGTAGTTCTTGCTTATACCTTTAAATTTTTATAAGCATTTGGCTCACGAAAGATAAAGTTTTCTTCCTAAGTTTTCTATCACCAGTACATTTTCTCCATATTGATACTGTAAAAGTAGTTGTCTTGTCCATATGAAAATTAGTAGTAGTTCTGCAATTAATGACAACAGCTTTTATAGCTTTGTAGCATTTTACTGTTATAGTAAATGTATATTTTATGCTGTAGCCTACAGAACTTCTGTATTCAAAAGCATATAAGAAGGTTTTTACTTTACATCATTTAGAAAGTACTTGGAGAGTGCTTATTTCCTGTATCAGAAGAGCAGCTTCACTGGCAGGATGATATAACCTCTGCATTCATTCGATCATTGGTCACATAAACTTTCAGTAGATAGACAGACAGACATTTGATGCTCCAAGTGGCAAAACTGGACTTGGATTTAGTTTCATAGGTCTATGTTTCCTCTTACATGAAATGGGGATGGGAACCTCTAAGTCAGAAGTATTTTAGGGCTAAAAGGAGTATGGTTGTAAAGTTCTTCGAAACTTAACATGACTTTTATCTGAGGAGTTAGGAAAGAAGGTTCCTTGGAAATACTTTGAATTTGAGTATGATACTGTTTTATTTGATCATCCACTTTCTTACTGTTTCTTGGTTATACCTACCTTGAAACTGTGGCACAGTAAAAGTCCCCCACCCCTTTCCATTTGGAAGGAGAGTCATGAATAGTGGTAGGTGTTATGAGTGTCATTGCCTGGCAGCACCCTTAAGAAGGTCTCTGTGCTCACTAATGTTATTGTATCATCATCGTCTGATAGCACTCAGAAGCCTCCTTCTGATTTTGTCCTTTAGAATTAATTATACCAATCCCTATGATATACCACATTTTGTGTTGTACTTTGGGGCATACAAACACTGAACTAACACTTGTCCTTTTGTTCATTTGAGCCTCAAAATTAACTTTGTTTCATCCTTATAGATGAGAAAGTTGAAGTGCAGAGAGAATATAGTCCCAAGATCACACAGGTGGCTCTATCAGAGTAAGGAAGCCAAACTAAGGCTTTTTTCTAATTACTCATCTGAAATTTTTTTCTTTTCCTAATTATTTAAGAAGAAAATGTTTACAACACAGTACTGATGATAGATGGCACTTGCTAAAGAATGTCTTCTTGGCTTTGTTTTCCTTTGTACTTCTCTAGTTATTTAGGGGAGAGTGACAGTTCTTTTTCCTTCGGTAGTTTGGATGTAGTTTGGGCTCATATGTTGCTGTTCAGGGCAGTATTCATAGAAGGTGAGATACACTGGACAGCCCTAAAGTCTGAGAGGACCACACTGGGAAGAGTTGAGGGTGGTTCTTATAACCAGAACTAGTTACAAAAGCCTAAAGCTGACCCCAAGTCATTCTTTGGCTTTTGTCTAGTAATATGACCCCTGCTTCCATACATGCTTTAAAAATCTGTACCATCCACCATGAGATGACACAACCAAGAAGAGTCTTCTTAGAGCCAATGCTTTTACTTTAGATTTTATTCTCTAAACTAAGCCAACAAACCTCTTTTATTTATACCTATCCAGTATCTCATTATAGTAATGAAAATGGACAAATACATCCAGCACCTCCACTCCTCAAAAAAGGAAGAAGAGGAAAGCCAACAAAATTCCTAGTGAATCTGCATATATGTGAATATTTATTTGACAATACCTAGCCCCTTTTACCCTTTGATCTACTTGCCCTGCTTCTGGAATTTAGACTTTACATCTCCATTTCAGTGGAGTTGTGGTTGATTTTGTAAACCACATTGAGGTTTGGCAATGTTACAGTGATATGGTTTCATGAAAGATATTGCAGTAGCTCTCAAATAAGGAACCAGATGTTGCAGTTCCTTGTCCAAAGTAGGCTCTGGGGCAGAACGCCCCATTTTCGAGGGCTGGCCTGAGTGTTTTTGGCTTTTCTTAAAGTGATAGTATGAGTCCAGAACCCAAATAGGATGGGCTTGAGATATTCATGGTGCTTGAGCAGACAAGTGTAAGTATCAGCTTTCACACTGATGTATTACTAGTCTTCACTAATGTTTTCCACCAGGTTTTTGTTGTTATTGAACAAGAAGTAGCTTTGGATTTCCCCTGGATGACTAGTATTACTAAGTCTGGAAAGTGTTTTCTTTGTACTTAACTCGTTGGGGGTTTTCATTTATGTTAGCAGTAAGTCTGATATATGAAGTTGCAAGGTGGGAGGATAGAGAGATAAATTATTGACTGTTGTGTAGCAGCTACGTTACTCAGAATTAGTTGAAGTCTACTGTAGGCATACTGAATTTTATTGAACTGCATATGTAAATTCTTGGGTTTGGTGCCAGTTATAGACTCTCAGTTTAGATTCTATAACCCTACCTTTAGAGAATGACTTCTAATTTATATTCTACTAAAATTTAAAAATGTGTTATGGATCCTGTAAAATTTATGGAAAAAAAATACCTAATATGCCTGATTGGCTTCTGTTACATATTATACCAGATTTTTGTGCAGTTTGGATATTGCTCTAATTTGAAGGTAATGTTTCGAAGTTAAAAAATGAGGCAAATGGTTTTAGAATTGAGTCTTTGTACAATTTCTGACCTTTTGATTTATTAGGTAGTGTCCTGGAGGCCAGTTACCTCTCAAATCTAAATATCCCTACATGCAAAATGTAAATACAGCAATACTAGCCCTAGAGTTATAAGGATTAAAGGTGCTAATGATGTTTGGCTTATTACTAAGCATCTAACATTGTTTGTTAATGTCATCCTTTGGTTTTTCTTTTGCCTACCTTCTCAGTGTTTTGTCACCACTGGTAAGAATAAAGTTCTAGTTCCCATCAGGACTCTCACTGTTGTCACACACAATTCTCAGACCTCATTTCATTGCTTTCTCTGCGCAGCTACATTGGCCCTGGCATTCTGTGCTGGTTCCCTGAAATTATTTGTTCCATGGACTGTACTTGCTGACTCTTTATCGTTGAAGTCAGTTTTTATCGTTGTTGCCTCTGAGAGCTTTTCCTGATGACTTAAGTGAGGAATCCAAATTGTAACCCCCCAGTAAAAGAAGCTGTTTCAGGAGGACCCTTGTATGTCTTAATTCTTCATCAATATATAACTAGTACCTAGACTCATAATAAATACTGAATAAATATTTTTTATGTTGGCATAAATATGTAATTTGTTAAATGTCTCAAAATGTAGTATTTTGGGGTATCTTTGGATTTGAATTTGAAAGCAATACAAAGAAGAGATAGGCTTCAGGTATTTATATATAATAAAGTGGCATGCTTGGCTATCGAAGTTTATTAATCAGGTGATTTTAATGTTCAGTACAGTGACATTAACAAATTTATGTTTAGGTCTGTCATTTAAAGTGAATTTCACTAAGACTAGAAGACATTTATTTCTCCTTGAATAGGCCACATAAATTAGCAAACAGGTGCTTGCTGTTTGGTTTTGCGTTTTAATGGCAGTATGTTATGCATCAATAACAGCAACAGCTTTTCCAGGTTCTGCAGTCATTTGAACAAAATTGTAGAGACATCCAGCACACTCCATTAAAAAAAAAAAAAAAAAAAAGTAAAAAACAAAATCCCAGAAAACAGCACAGTTCTGTTACTCTTGTGGTACCTGGCACCATTTTTTTTTTTTAAATTAGCTTCTCAATTGTTTGAGGTTTTTACTATACAAGAAAACTAAAATATTTAAAGACTAGTCTTCCTGCCTTGTTCTCTGTCTATGCTTGTACATTGGACTTTGTTGGTCTGTTTCATATCATCATTTTGAAATTGTTTTATTCATTTATATTTTTCTTAAGTTTATGGTTATTTTTGTAAGTATTTCTCTAACCTAAATTTGATTTGGGTCAGCAGTGCTGATGTTCTCTTAAAATGATTTTCAGGTGTCTTTCACTATGATGGATGACATTGCAGTATAATGATGTCACTACCAAAGATTGAGCCCAAGTGTGGACTCAGCTACTTACTAGTTGTAGGTTAAGTTAGTCAGTTGTGTATAACTTACAACTTCAGCATTCTCCTCTGCAAATAGGGATGATAATGATCTTCATGAGCAGCTAAGAATAAATGGGACGGCACATGTGCACAGTTTAATATCTGATACTTGTTAAGCAACTAATAAATGTTAGCAATAAAAGGAAATGGCAGCGTGTATCCTGTGTGTCCCTGCCCCTCATTGTCTCCTCCCTCCTTTTTGGGAAAAAATTGAAACTACTATTTTATAAGTATCGTGTGTGTGCGTGTGTGCGTGTGTGCGTGTGTGCGTGTGTGCGTGTGTGCGTGTGTGTGTGTGTGTGTGTGTGTGTGTGTGTGTGTGTGTGGTGTTTATATCCTATATGCTTTGTATATCTTTAATTTTTAAGTTACCTCCATAAGAATGCTACTGGTCCCATTTCTTTTGATTTTAAAAATATTTTCAAAATACATTTCACATAATCTAGGTGTGATTGCAACACTTAAATAGCATATTTTAGTAATTTCCCCACCCACTTCCCATTCCCCCCAGTTTTCTAGCACCCCCACCCCATCTTTGCTGGCTTTCATTTACACACACACACACACACACACACACACACACCACTTTAAAAACCTCTCATATATAGAATGCAAATCATTTATCTCAGACCAGATACAGTATAAATGAAATTTTACTCAAACATCAACACTATTCATGTTCCTCTAACTGCCCTGTGGCTTGACCTCTAAACTCATCAACACAGATAAGTTTAAGGTGAGCTGATAAAGCAAATAGAATGTTTCTCTCCCTTACAGGCAGGCAGGCTATGGTGGGTCAGCTTGTGAACAACATGGGTATGACGGCTTCCAGTATAGCAGTCTTGCTTGTTAGCTGCACTTCATTTGAGTAGAATATGCTCAATTTGGAACATCTAGGCAATGAGAATTTGGGTTGCCCATTTCTGCTACATTTCATTAGACTGTCATCAGTGTTTGCGTGTTGTTGAGTATTTGGCAGACAGACTTGAGAATTTGTTTTTTTTTTTAATCTTATAATGTTTGTGTGTTGGAAAGTGTTCTAACTGGAGGGGACATTGTTTTGACTCAACAAGAGACCCCCCCCAAAAGCATTTTTGCCTCATTTTGCCTTAGAATGGCCCTTTATAAGGTCCTTCTGTGGCATTCCTACAAAAGTATCAGTCCTTTCTACCAAAAGCACCATTATATGCAATGGGAGAATGCGGGCTTTAGAGCCAGCCCAGCTTGTATCCAGATCTATTAATCCCTTACTTATTGGTGATGCACTGAGTAGGGAGGGTGTTAATTCTTACTGACTTCAGCTATATGCCAGGTATTCTTAGATAATTGATTAAACTCTGTAATTGCCACAACTTTATAAAGGAATCCTTTCCATATAATGTCAAAGAGGTAAATGTGTAGTCTAAGTTGTTCCTGTAAGTGGTAAAGTTTGATCTTATACACAGATTAATGAGTGCTGAATATATATATATATATATATATGTACATATATATACTATATAATACCCCAGGTAAATGAATTAATACTTGAGCCCCAATTTCTTCACCCTAAATAGGAATGATACTGTTTGCAAATCTTGATATCAAGATTAAATCATACATTTAAAGTACTTATCAGGATCACCGCATCTTAGAAGTACATAGTTTTTTTCCTAGAAATCGTATTTCTCCCTACCTTAAATAAATAAAAATCACAGAAGAATAAAAGAATTAACCCCACCTTTGCATGTTTTAAATTGCTTGGTAATGTAATTTTTTGTGCTGTTATTTTCTTAACTTTTAGGAAAGATGGAACAATAATACAATGAACTTCTGTATGTTACTGTCCTCAGTTCACTATTCGATTTTTATAGTTGTTTCTCTTTGCATATCTACATATATAGAAATATTTTTATCAAACTCATTGAGAGTAAATTACAGATGTTACCATACGTTTGTCTCACTTTTAAGAATAAAAACATCCTCTCATGAAATGGTGCATTGATCAAAATTTGTCATTTTTTGATGGCACATGGCTGTAATCTCATCTTTACATAATCAAAAGCAGAAGGATTATGAGTTCTGGGCCAGCCTGAGTGCTGTATTGTAATCCAAGAATAATGGGGAGGGTGAATTTTATTAACAGAACACTGATCTATTGTAGTTTATAGTCTTTTTTTTTTTTAATTGGCAACCCAATAGTCATCTTTTAAGTAATTTTCTCCCCTTAGGTTACTTTGGACTTTGAGTTTCTTATTCAACTTCTGGTTTTTAAACCATGACTACTTTATGCATTGGGCCACTTTTTTCTTTAGATTGTCTGTCCATCCCCAGAATCATAGTCTGAAACTGTTTTAAGTATCTTGAAGCAAACAGAAGATAGTCTTCATTTTTTTTCTCTGAAGTAGACTCCCAACAAATACCTGAGTACCTGTAATGTGCCCCAGGATTGTATAGAACAGTGGAAACAGGATATTTAGAAGATACATGTACTTTGTCCTCAGGTGAGGTTACAGATGAGTTAGTAGACCACATAGTCTTGTTGAACTCAGAAGAGTGTTTTCTGGAGCCATGCTAGAAACCACACACAATTTAGGGCTCACGAGAATGTTTGAAAACAATATAAATCAACTTTGGCAGGAGAATTGAAAGTTTGAAGTCTGCTTCAAGATCTGTTTAGTGTGATAATTTAAGACAGTTAATACTGTATAACATAGTAGTGAAATGATGTCTATACTGCATAAATGCAAGTTAGTAATAAAATACCCTTTGCTTTCATCTTAGTGGTAGTTTACTCACTGTGATTTAAAAGGGGGATGGAGGTAGAGGAAGTGGTAAAGATCTCTGTAGACCTTTCTATACTATTTAAGTTCGTTCCTTCATCTGCAGGTCTCCATTTCACTTATTTTTAAAAAGGTCTTAACCAGGGTGTCCTAACTCACCATCTAAAAGAAACAGAAGCTGTCTAGTGTATTTGCAGGTATGCTTTTATGTACTGCCAGAATGGTTTAGTTACAATAAAATCTTTGTGTATAGTGTCCAAAGTAAATTTTAGCTAGTAACTAGGCAGAAGTAAGGCTAAGGGACAACTTAATCATTTAGGATAGATACAGGAAAGGGTTCTACTCAAAACAATGCTGAGTAATGACACTGCAGAAACTAAGTAGACTGAACAAAGAAAGTGACTTTAAGATGAAAATTGGGCTCACTATATATGAAGGTTTACTCTTTGAGAATGGTAGAATGTGGATGGATCTTAGTAAAGGCAGGAATGGGGAGTAACAGGCCACATTCCTTGTGCTAAGCCCTTCATGTTCATTTTATCCATTTCTTGAACTAGTGTTTGAACCATCATATTCCTCTGTACAGATTATAGAGCTAAGGTTCAGAGAAGTTAAGACACTTTTTAACATTATATAGCCAAGAAATTCCATATGGGGATTTGAGTCCAGAAACCTCAATTCTGCATTTATACACTGTATCTGACTAACATTGTATCAGACACAATGCTGAGGATTAGAGCTGCCAACATGTGTATATGAAAACAGAAGAGGCTCCTGTTGAAGTGTTTGCTAAAATATATTCAGTGAGAATATGAAATGCTGTGACACACTGTATACTTCATCCATGTTTATCTTAAACTCATAAATCCCTTCATCCAGCATAAAACCAGTGTACCCGATGCATTGCAAGCAGACACAGATATGGGTGACCTTGTGAGCAGAGGTAAAGTTAGAAGGGCTATGATCTTTATAGAAGAAACCAACTTATCTTCAAATCCAGTAGATATAATAGCAAAACACTGATGAGAGAGAGCTTGTTACTCCTTTTTGTGTTCACTGGTTTTAAAATGTTTCAAAAGTAAACCTGACCCCCTTATTAGACCTGCTGTTTCCTACATTTATCAGAAAAATAGTTTCATGTTTTTAGTCTTAGGCCAGAAGTTATTCATGTCTGTACTCATCAGCTTTACTTGGAAACTACATGTTAATAATATGATTTAGCAAAGTCAAGTTTTATTTTTATTATTTGGTGTCTTATTTCTTTGGTGCTGGGGATCAAACCCAGGATCATTCGCACACGCGCGCTCACACACACACACACACACACACACACACACACACATATATATATTCATTCAAACCCAGATATTCTACCACTGATCTACAAAGCCAGCTTTTGGTTTCTAAATTTAAAAACAAAAAACTTGGAATTTTGTAGAACCAGAGCTTCATATAAAACAGGGTTTTATAAGTGTGTTGATGAGAGTAGTATATACAGTATTGTAGTTTGCCCCTGTGTAGTTGACTTCAAGAATTTTGAAGGTGTTTCCTCTATTTAGTGTTTCAAAGGAGTATCTTATAGGGGTTGGAGTGAGTGGTTCTTCCCTTCCTAATAGAACTGAAGTTTGTTAGCATAATGTAATAATCCAGTCTTAATAGAGCTTGCTACTGTTGAAGATCACATAGAAGCCATGGCCCTTATAGTTTATTATTTGATTATTAGCATGTTGTTGACTAAAAATTCCAGACTTACCTGTCTTGATCAAAAGAACATCCTTAGGAAATAATTTTCTTAAGCCATTTCTGTTCTCTTGCAAAGAGGAAAAGAGGATAGGGATACTTGTCATGTGCTTGAATCATTGGAGTTGCATAAACCCATTTCCTGCTCTGAAGGCTCTGAGAGCAATCAAATAATACATCATACTTAGAATATCAAATCTGTGCCTGGTAGTAGAGTTTGTATATTAACAGAGATTGTTTGCTTGCAGGGAAAATGCTGGTGAACCAGATTCCTGGAGCAGTTTATCCTATGAAATCCCCTATGAAGACTGTTCAGTGAGGCACCATCGAGAATTGGACATCTATACATTGACTTCTGAATCTGAATCACATCATGAACCCCATGGCGACAGTTGTACTGGACATATTTTTAAACTTATGAATATCCAACAGCAGCTAATGGTAAGGGAAAGTTTTCATTTTTAGTTGTCTGCCTATCCCTCTCCCCCAATGAGTCTTGCTATAATTAGAATGTAAATTTATAAAGCATTGTTAGTTTCCAATGTTGCTGTACTGGTTAGTATTTTGTCAGCTTGATACAAGCTAGAGTCATTTTGGGAAAAAAAATGAGAAACATCTGCGTTAAACTGCAAGGGCTCAGCCCTAGTGTTGTATAAGAAAGTTGAGCAAGCTGTGGGAAGCAAGTCAGTAAGCAGTGTTCCTCCATAGTCAATCAGCTCCTTCCCCTAGGTTCCTGTCCTTATATCCTGCAGTGATAGACTATACCTGAGAGTTGTAAAATGTAACAAACCCTTTCCTTCCTGCGTTAGATTTGGTCCTGGTATTTATAACAATAGAAAGCAAACTAGGACAGTTGCCACTTAAGATACAGAACTAACATTAAGATTATATGGCAGTAGAGGACTGAGTTTTTTTTTTTTTTTTTAACTTATAGAAGACTTTGTTTCCTTGGTGTCCTCCATCCCCACTAGCTCTTATCATTTTTCCACCCCCTTCTTCCACAGGGTTTCCTGAGCTCTGAGGGGATGGATTTGATGGAGACAGGCAATTTAGAACTGAGTTGTTCCAAGGTCTCAAATTCTCTGCACTTTGTTCCATTTTGGGTTTCTGTATTTGTTGCCATTTACTGCAGGAGGAAGCTTCTCTTATGATGGCTGAGCAAGATACTGATCTATGTATATAGCAGAATGTTAGAAGTCATTTTATTGCTACATTTCTTTAACAGAACAGTAGTATTTGGTTTTCCCCTAGGCCAATAACCTATCTAGTCTCGGGTTCTTGGCTACCCGAGCACTGTCTAGCTTTTGTTCCATCTCATGAATGGGCCTAAATCCACTCAGATAGTAGTTAGTTGCTCCTACAGCTTTTGTGCTACTTATTATACTGGTGTACCTTGCAGGCAAATCACAATTGTAGCTCAAAGGGTTTGTAGCTATTTGTGACCTCAAGAACACAGTGGTAGCATGCACAGGGCCTGTACAGGTCTAAGCCAAATGGGATCCCAGCACCAAAAGGGAAAATGGATACAAGCTCCCCTCCCTGACCCAGAAGATACCTCCAGTCAATAACTGCTCATAAAGGAAAAAATTAGTTTTTTTCCAATAGAGTCTCACTGGGTATACAACCACGCTTAAGGATAGGCCCCATGTCCAGAAGTAGGTGGCCAACATAAAACAAATGTTTTGTGCAATTGTGTTGTAGCCATGCATCTGTACATTTCCAGTACTTTTTACTTTAGTTCTTTTTTTCTGTTTGTTTGTTTTGTCCTATTCTGGTTTGTTTTTATTCTATTTTACTTATGTATTTTGTTTTTGGTGCCTGTTTGTTTTTTAATGAAAGAGAGAAGGAAAGTGTGTAGATTTGGAGAGTTGGGCTTATGTATAGAAGTCAGAAGACAACTTTTATGAGTCTTTTGGTTATCAAACTCAGGTTCTCAGGCTTGCATGGCAAGTGCTTTTATTCATTGAGCCATCTTGTTGGCTCACAGGTCTGGGATCTTTAAATTTGAAATTCTTCCCAAATTTCTGAAGTAATGAAAGATACTCATGGTCACTATAGATGTGCAAATGTGTAGCAAGTAGAACAAAACTTTCCTGTCATGAAAAGAATTTTTTGCTAATGTGTTAGAACTATAGGAGGCCAGAGTTTCTAGATTGTTGCTAAAGACCAAGAAGGGAATTGACTCCTTAGGAAAAACCCTTTCACCGCTGTACAGGGAATGATGATGGAGCTGCCATGTTTAAATGCATAGTTGACAGTTAAAAAGGTCATAAGGATTTTATAATCCACTCAAGCTTCGAAGATAAAATGGTTGCCAGACATAAAATCATTACAGACTCCTTGGTAGCATTTATTGTAGGTAATATAGACGTCATATGGCTGCATTTCTCTGGACTGTAGCATCTGAGAAGCTAAGTTTAGATAATTTTTCCACCCAGTTTATTTCAAAACTGATTTGATTTGGAAACAGTCTGATAATAATTTTATTTAAGGTCATCTAGGTCTAGGCCAGCTTGGTGCCAAAAGCTTCTTTGGGAGCAAGCTTTTCTGAGACAAGCAAGCCAAAAAAATTCTACACTAGGATTGTATGAAATGGTTTATTCTGCCCTTCTTTTCTTTTTCTTTTTTGGTTTTTTTTTTTTCTCTTTTTCTTTATGTGTGTGTATGTGCATCCTATGCATGCATTGGATATGTCTGTGTATCATGTGCATGTAGTGTGTATGTCTGTCATGTGCATGTGTGTATGTCTGGGCGTCCTGTACATGCAGTTTGTATGTTCATATACCATATGAATGCAGTGTGTATGTCTGTGTACCATGTGCATGCAGTGCTCTCTGAGGTCAGAAGAAGGCATTGCTTCCCCTGGAACTGGAGATACAGATAGTTGTGAACCATCATATAAGTCCTAAGAATAGAACCTAGGTCCTCCACTAAGTCACCTCTCCAGCCTTCTTCTGCCTTTCTGAATGATACTTGTTTCCAGCCTGCCATTTTCCTTTGAATGGACTGTTCCAAAGTTACTTTTTTTTTCTTTTGAACTCTTATTTAACGAATGGTTGTCTAATTAAGAAAACTGAGCTTGCACATTTCATCGTTACTTTGATCATGCTTTCGGCAGCACTGCCTACTTGTTTCCCTGGTCTGCAATGTTCCCCTTTCATCAAGGGTATTGATTTGAAGTCCTAACTTGTAGGGGGTGTGTTACCAGGCTAATTTTGAATATTCTTAAGGAATACACCATACATAATTTTAGTGACAAGTCTGTTTTTTGGTATACTCTAATAAAAGGACTTTAGCAAGGATGGCATATTTTACTCCTACCTGCAAACTTCACAATAGCTTTAATGAGCAGGAGCAATCTGATGATATACTACTCAGTATATTTACAGATTAAGCAGATAAGTGAGATATGATTGTGGGTGTATATAAAATTACTTCAATAGACAAATAATAAATGGAGAACAGATATTTTTAAATAATTATGTGCCAAATAAATTGTACTATAACAATCGCTGAATTTTGTTACTATAAACTCATTAAAGGTTCAACTCTGGTTAGATTTATTTTCCTGAGCCTTGTTTGCGTACCCATGAGATTTTTATATTTGTTTTTAAGATTATTTTTAATTGTGTTGTGGGGGCACATGTCAGGGAGTATGTGCAAATAAATGCAGGTGCACATGAAGGCCAGAGGAGGCTTTTGAATTCCCTGGAGCTGTAGTTAGAAATGGTTGCAAGCTGCTGTAGGTAGGGTGCTAGAAGTAGAAATCTCAGGCCCTTTGCAAGAGCAGTATGCATACTTCAACACTGAGCCAACTCCCCAGTCCTGTTTTTACTTAACTTATAACTTTGATTAACTGTAAATTTTATTTAGCTTTTCAACACTGTATCAAACACAGGCATGTGCGCGCATGCGCGCATGGACACACACACACACACACACACACACACACACACACACACACACACACACACACACGCATGCACGCACGCACACACGCACGCACGCACGCACGCAGAAAGTAGCAGTAGATTAGTCTTCATAGTTTATATAACAGTGTTGTGTTCTTTCTATCAAATTCAACTGATTGTTTTAGCCATTTTTTCATATTTGCTGTATTTGTTTATATAATAAACCAAACTCTTAAGCAGTATATGGTAATATGAGCCTAATAATTCCAGTAGTTAAGAGGCAGAAACAGGAGGATTAGACAATTTTGTAGATGGCCTGTCTACATAGTAAGGTATTGTTTCAGAAAACAAGCAAGCTAACAAAACTAAATTACCCAAAAAGTTTAAGGTGGCAAAAACTATTTTTGATAAGATTTTTAATACTCTATAGCCCACAGGTCCCTTGACAGTAGTTAGTAGTATATGCCCTTTTATTTACCATTTAGTATGGATACCATAAAAACTACTTTTTAATCAAACTGATAGATAGTATTCCTAATTCTAAACCTACTTAGTTTATATATGTTGGGTTGAGCATAATTTGAGGATATGGTAATGTAGCTGAATATTTTGATTGAAAGGAGTTTTAAAACTGGTTAGACTTTAGTTTTCCATGAATATTTGAGACAGATGGAAGTAGACTCCATTCCCATAAAGACCTAAGAATCCTTGTTGGTTGTTATTTGAAGATGTCCATTGAGCTTTTTTGAAAAAGGGCTTTTGAGGCCCAATTTTAAATCTTTTTTTAATATGGAAACCAGTCACATAGTATAATCTGAATAAAACTTAGCATCCTAATGGATACACAGGTGTGGGCAGAAGGTGGCGCATCATTTGTTAACTGAGAAGGCTTGGAAAGACATTTCTGTCTAACAAGACTCTGCCTGCAGGTGTCAGTGATGTCTTTTTATGGTAATCAGTTTTGTTTTGTCCCCCCACCCCTTTCTTTTTGTGGTCATTTTTTTTTTTAAAAAAAAGTTTCCTTGATTTCTTCCTAGAAAACAAACTTGAAGCAGATGGACAATATTATACCCGTAATGGTGACAGCACAGGATTCTTCTAGTGTGCCCAGCACACTAGAGATAGATGGCCAGCTCCTTTCCTGTGCACCAGAGCCTTCTGACCAGCAGCAGCTTTCTTCTGAAGAAACTATGAGCACTCTATGCTGCCGAGGCAGTCCTATGAGGGAGGCTGAAAGTTCCTGTGATCTGTCAAATGTGGCTGAGGAAGAAAATGTAGTCTGTTCTTACAAGAAAAATAAAGATGTGGGGAGGAAAGGGGAAGAGGAGGAGCCAGCATCCGCTGTGGACTCCCGGTCTGCATCTCATCAAGACAGCTGCCTTCAGAGCATATCTGGCTGTGGAGTAAAGGGCACAGAAGGCCTTCCATCTTGTGGAAACAGAAATGAAGTAACTGGAACAAAATATTCTGGAGTGGCCACATGTCAGCAGCCCCCGAGCAGTGGGGACAGTGTGCTGCAGGAAGTCATGGCCACAGAGCCAAGTGCATGCCAGCATTCTTCTGGAAGGGAGCTACTCGACAGTTCTTCACCAGATGCTGATCCCCCAGAAAATGCAGGGGACCTGGAACATAGCTTATTGAACCCAAGTGCTACCATCCAGGTGATTAAGCATCAAGTAGAGGAAGGCACAAAGGAAAGATTGGAGAACTCTGATGTCAGCACGGCTGAGGTGTCTGGTGTTCAAGCTTTACAAGAACCTGTGGAGAAAGCCGATACTACAAACCATATCTTTGCCACTAGTGCCCTGGGTGCCGACGTGCCTGCTGAGTCCTCGCCTGCATTGAGTCCTGGAGAAATCCCCACTGAGAAAACAGGAAAGGAAACTCAGGAGAGAAGCTGTGAGGAGAGGACGGATGCTCCAAGTGACCAGAGCTCTCTGGTGTCTCCAGCTAGTGCAGAAGACAAGATTTCAGGTGGACCAGAACCTGATACTCCCCTAGCAGGCCCGTGTGAGACACCATCACCCTTGGCTTTAAACTTTTCTGGACTAACACCAGATGGGATGCCAAACCAGACATCAGAATCTAATTCATGGCACACTCCAAGCCAAAACAGCCAGGCACTGCTTTGTTCTACAAATGGGGCTGGCGATTCTTGTGCTGAGTCTCCATGTCAGCAGAACACAGTGACTCCTAGTGGTGAGTTGGTTGTAAAACATGGCACTGGTAAAGGCAGCCTGCCTGACAGTGCAATAATACAGCCAAACACACAAGATCCATGCACTGCCCTCTGCCCAGAAGACCCACAAGCTGACACAGCCACTTCTGACATTGTGAAAAGCACCCAGGAATCTGTGGGGGTTTGTCCTCTCTGTGTTTTAGATGCAAAGTGCCAGGGGAAAGATTTGAAACAGGATACAACTTTAACAAATACGCTTGAGGATGCTTCACATTTGCCTCCAGTTGCCCCCCAAACTGAGATTGAACCAGTGCCAGACCAGGTAACACCACCAGGCAGCAGTTTCTCTCTGGCAAGCAGTCCAGAGAGTGAATCAGTAACCAAAAATGACGCACTTTCTCTTGTCCCCTCCCAGAAAGAAAAAGGAACAGCAACTGCTCAGCTCCATAGAACTATAGCTTGTAGAGATGGCCCAGATGGAGGAGAATCAAATGATCCCAGTAAGCTAGGAAACGGGGCTGCGGGCCTGTTTACATCTCCTGCTGTAGAGCTTCAGCCCAGCATGGGGAATACCAGCCTTGTAGGCCTTGGTGGAGAACAGGAGGGCCCCGGGCCGACGACAGCACCTGAAGTTCTGAGCGACACTTCACGACAAAGTGTGGATAAAGCTGCTTTGGTCTCCAGCTCTCTCCTGCCCGGGGAAGACGGCAGTCTGGTGGTTCCTGAAAGCTTGGCAACTCTGGGACAAGATGGCAAGGATAAAGCAATGGGATGTTCTTCCATTAAAGAAGACACACATTCTTCAGAAATATCCAGGGAAAACCAGAGGACACCACCTCCTGGGCTGGAGATACCAAGATTATGTGAAAAACCTATGTCAGCTGCCTGTGCACTGCAGCCCAGTAAATCACCGGGCACACCCTCTGCTGAGCTGAAAACAGAAACTAAGCATAACAAGGAAGTGGCCCCACAGGTCTCCCCACTGACTGAAGGTGGGGCTGCGAAGAGCCCGGTGCCACCAAAAGCAAATCTAGCTGCAGATTCAAAGCAGAAAGCCTCAGGTGCAGAGCAGAGCAGCTCATCTCTGCTGCCAAGTCTGCCGCCAGATGTATCTGAAGCACTTCATTGCAGTCTGCCTTGTGCAGTGGATGTTGGTGTGAATACTCAGTTCCAAGGGGAAACCAATGCTAGTGAGGTCAGCAGAAATGTGATGGAGGATGTTAAAGTGCCTAATGCCTTATCAGCTACTGCCGAGCCCTCAAGAAACAATACATCACACCATGTCAAAGGCAGTCCAGTTTCAGAGTTGTTAACCCAAGAGAAGAAAGTGACTCCAAGTTTGCCAGAAGCTTTACTGGAAAAAGGTGTCACTGGTTCACAAGAAGTCATAACCCCAGAGATAGTACCACTTGATTGCAAGAGAGAGAAACTGGAGGGAACAGACCTCAGCCATGCCATGAGTAACACTAAGGAGGTCCCAAATGATGAAGAAACGATGCAGCCTCTTGCCAGGGACCGCCCCTCAGAGATAGGACTCTCAGCTCTCAATGACAGTGTCCTCCCTGCTGGCACGAGGCAAGTCATACAGACCTCAGTCCAGCAAGAGGAAAGTAATGCCACCTTTCTACTTGGAATCCAAGCTGCGCATGTGCCTATGGGAGCAGACCCCATAGCGGAGACTGCTACTCGTATAGTTGAGGCCGTAATCAAGCAAGTCAAGGCCTCCAACACACTGTTGACTAAAGGGGAAATCAGTAATCCGTCACTGTCCATCTCAGAGACAGGGCAGCTGCAGAATGTTTGTACAGAGAGTACATGTACCTTCCTACCTGGGGAGACCCTGCAAATGGATATTCGTGAAGAAACCTCTGGGAACTGTGTTGTTGAAACAGAGGAACCAGAGAAAATTATTTCACCTACCAAAAGGCCTGAGCCAGCACCAGGTAAGCTAAGCAGTCTATAAAATTAACAGCTTCTGAAACTTGTCTCTGTTATGTAGTGCTAAGAATGTGGATGTCATGACTGTGTCTTTAAGGTCTTGCTTGCTCAGTAGTGTGAGCCGCCAAGTTAACAGTCACTACTGTCAGGAAACACGAGTCATCTTAGGTTGGACAGATTTTACTTCCTGTATTATAGATGCAAAGCTTGTTTTTTTCTTTTTAAGCTTACACTGTGTGTTACATTGAAGCCATTACAGTTTCTAAATCCTGAACACAGTACCTGGATCTCAGTTGGTGTTAATCAAACAATTTAGTTCTTTTCTTTAGGCCCACAGAATATAGTGCTGAAATGAATGTGCTCTGTTTACAAGTTGGAAACTCTCCCAAGTCATTGTCCGTTTGTATTCTAAGAGAACTTAAAGTCAGGCTGTTTCACGAACAGCTGTTTCTGAGAAATCCTCTTAAATGAACATCTAAAATTGTGATATTAGGTCATTGGTTAAGTCGGGGGTGTGTACTCCCTCCTTTTCCTGTCTGAGGAACAAACCCCCAGGTTTGCCGCTTCGCTTTTGGGCAGAGTCTGGGAATTCAGGGTCCTGCATAGCTATACAGGGGCTAGGATACAGGATTTCCGCCCAAGCCCAGTCTGCCGTGCTGCTGTCACTGGGCAGACCTTGTGTCTGCTTATCTTGGTGAAGCAGCTGCACTAAGCAGATTGCTCAACACAAGCAGCCTGTTCCATCAGTGGGTAACCATGTCCAGGGAGAGCAGAGAGAAACTACCATTGCTGAGTAGAATGAACTTGCTGAATAGAGCTTCTTACGATGTTTGAGACTGAAGCTGAAACCGGATTTGGAATGGCTGTCAATCTTCTCTTCTGAAGTCTCTGAAGGTCAGTTGGATGCAGATATTTATACACCACCTGCTACCAGCTGTACCATGCCTCTCTGATGCTTTTTTGATTGTTTTGTTTTGTTTTTGTTTTTGTTTTAACTGTTGGCAATGCTTTTAAATGTAATGCATGGTAGAATTGTGGGTGTGGGGTTTGGAGAGAAATGAACAAACAAAAATAAATTCTTTGGGATGACAGGATTTAAATACAATGCCTAGGCCCGGATGAAGGGCTTTTGCCTGTTTTAAAGTCCAACTTCCAGCTGTGGTTAAGTGATTTTAAGAAGCTAAGGTGGGACTTTTAGGGACTTCAGGTTTTTAAATTTAGTGCTGTTTTAGGTTGACGTCTGTCTCAACATTGAAATGAGGTCTCTAATTCTTAAGACAAGGCACCATGACAGGTCTATTTTGGGGGCCTTGGCAGGTTGACATTTCAGAAGCTTGGGAGTGGCTGTAAGTTGATGCCTGGCTGTTTTCCTTTCTTTTGGTGCTCTGTCCTTGGCCACCCTGGGTGGAATTATTTCTCCTTCTTGTTCTGTGGTCACAATTTGACCCTAGCAACTGTGAACTATGAAGCTTGTGTCTGTATCACTGGATCAGAAAAGGTAAGAAAAAAGAAAAACTGGCAGAATCTTAGACATGATTTTAAGTATATACAACTATAGTAAAGATACTAAGAAATGGTGCGAAATTTTGAAGAAGAAAGTTTTGAAAATTGGGGGTTGGTTGTATTTTGTATAGGTGGGTTACTTGTTTTGTTACCAAAAGGACTCATAACAGGGCTGGTGCTCAACTACAAAAAAAGTAACCAGTGAAGAAATTGAGTACTTTCTTTGAAATAGCCAGGGTCGAGGAAAGTCCCTGGTTACATTGTGCTAGAAAAAAGCACCTGAGTGTGATCTCATAGCCAGGGGTATTTTTGTGAAGGTTGCATTCCATTCATGGATTCTTTTATGGGTCAGGTTTAGCTGTTGATTTGGGAGGAGCCTGATAAAAGAGGGAATGTGACCTTTGCCTCACAGAAAGCATTGATTGATCACTGTACTCAGAAGGTGCTTGACCAAACCAAGCTAATCTTGCAGAGTCTCAGTAATCAATGTTTACGGTTGTAGCTGGTCCATATTTTCTGTTGATTGCATATAGGAAAGTTGAGGTTAATGCTAAAAATCACATTCCAGGATACAATAAAAACCATATCTTCCTTCACATACACAGTTACTCTCTGTCTCTTAGAAATGTTTTTCCTTGGGATTTTTGTAAAGGGATTACTTCAGTTTTGTTTTTTTTTTTTTCTTTTTAAATAAAACTTGATTTACTAAAGCTAACAGATTTTAATTCTCTGGACAAGCAAACTTGGATACCTATTTTAAATTGCTAGTAATATTGTATAATTACAAAAGAAAAGACAGGACAAGGAATTATAAATGTTCTCTTGTTAGGAATGTGACTTTCCCAATCGAAGGTCTCTAGAGAATCACAGATGTTGTTAGTGTGAATGAATCTTAATGTGATTTATTATTCAATGAGAGAAACTTCAGTCTTTCAGATGGGGATTGTTTTTATTGCCAGAGTAGTACCACTGCTACTTTAACAAGCAAATGGAAATGAGGCAGACTTTCCATTTATATTATATATAATATATTATATGTAATATATATTAAGGTAATTTCGACTATTCAATCAATATTTTCCCTTTAAAGAAGTGTCAGAAGTCTAAATTTGTCTTGAACATCATTATTATCACTTCCTGCTTTTGCATGACCATGTGGTGGCCGGGTAAGAGAAACTATTATTGTTGAGTCTGTTAAGAGCATGGTCAGTATGGGGACAGATTATTTAATACTAAAACAACAACAGAAAAATTTTAAAAACTTTGTTTTGTTTTGTTTTTCCAGACAGAAATGAATATTAGATTCTTTACTCAATTTTGCTTTTGGAAAAACTATAGTTCAAAAATAACTTGCTGAAATTGTCTAGTCTTATTGATTAAATTAATGGTGTAGAACAGGGTTTGTAATATATGTTTTAAGTGATTCTGGTCTTGAAAGCCATTTTCAGTAGCTTTCCATTTTCTCTATACAAATAAATTTTGCTATAATGGTGTCCAAAATGTACTGCCTTATTTAATATATTAATCTGCACCCTTGTAGTTTATTAATTTACTGTCACATGCATTTTTGTAGCTTTTCAAAGTCATTAATGAAACGGACACTCAGTAGACAATGAGTTGAATGTCCTTTAACTCTAAGCTCATTTAGAGGCTGGGAACCAGTCACAGACCATGTGATAAGTATAGGAGCTCAGTGTGGGGTCATAAATGGCACCAGCTCCTGCCATTGCATGGAAAAACAAACAAAACAGATGAAACCTGAATTTGTTGTGTAAATACTAAAGCACATAGGAACCTCCTTTTTTTTTTTTTTAATCGAATGTACTCTCTCTGAATAACCCATATTCTCTTCAGAAATGCCAGACACTAAAGCTGAAGATGAAGTGGATTCTCTGAGTAAGACCAGAGCTCCTTCTGAGGAGGAGGCTCTAGGAAATGGAACTACCACACCCAAAATGAAACAAGGCCCTGAGACCCAGGCGGTAAGTGGCATCTGCAGACCTGTATGGACAGTATTTCAGCTTGGCCTGCTTGTGTGATCTACGGCCATAGTTTTTGTGATAGGATGGGATAGATCAATGGTTTTTACCCTTTCTTTCTTGTCCTGCTTTTGAAACAAAGGGTATGTTTTTGTTAAACTTGTGTTGGTGTCATCAAAGCTTTGGAATCGTCTTCCCTACATGAATCCTTTGGAGATTACAATAAAAACATTTTTCCTGTGAGCACAAGACTTTGAAACTGGTCGGCAAATTTTCAGTGACACAACAAGAATTTACCCCAAGGGGCATCCATGCACATTATTGAACACGACTTGTTCTTTATGTCTTCATTGTGAAGGTCATCATAAAGTGTATAAAATATGGAGAATATCATTAGCAAAGGAAAAAGCTGAGTAAATATTTCCTTAGCAGTTTCGTGAGGATTTATACATTAGCAAAACCACAATTCAAATGAAATATGGTTGGTAGCTCTTTATATTTATAAAATTGTATAACCACCACTACCTATATTTTAATTTTTGAGATTTATTCATGTGTATGTTTGTTTTGCTCTCTTGTCTGTCTGTGTACCATGTGTGTGCAATAGTCAGAGAGCCCGGAAGACAGGACATCAGAAGAGCATTCAATGCTTTTAACCACTGAGACTTCTATCCAGCCTGACTTGTTTATGTCCTTGTGATGACATCATCTCAAAAACCCAGTGCCCATTAGCAATCTGCCCTGTCTTTCTTCATTCCACTAACCTGCTGGCAGTCAGCAATCTGATTTCTCTTTCTAGACATTTGACTTTTCTTGAACTTCATATAAGTGGAATTATAGAGCATGTGCTCATGCTGGCTGGCTTTACTGACTTAGCATAGTATTTTGTTGCATCATTAATTATTGCCAGATAGCACTTCATTGTAAAGAAATACCATTGTAAATAAGGTCTGTATTTTGGAATGCTTTATGTTTGGAGCTGTTAGAAATCATAGGGCTTCTGTGGATACACACGGACACATTACATAGACATGTTTTTGTGTACCTAGTATTGGAATGTTTGGGCCATATAGTCATTACAAATTTAATATTGAGAGTTTTAAAAATTATTATTTTAATTACGGGGAGAGAGGGGTATGAGCACAAGTGCCCATACTGCCAGAGGCCAGAAGAGTGTGTAGGATCCCTTGGAGCTAGAGTGATCTGGGTGGTGTGAATGGGAATTGGTTCCTCTGCAAGAGCAGCATATGCTCCTAACCACTGAGCCATATTTTCAGCTCCTTCAGTGGGTTTTTAAAACATTTTCTTCTGGTTTAAAGTTAATAATGTTCATATCAAGAAAACTGGCTAAGAGGACCTTCTGTTCTATGCTTTGAATTTTGTGCTGGTTATGTACTCACATACACTGCCTTTAGAAAATCAGTGTTCCTTGGCAGACATGACAGTATATTACTTTTGCCTTTCAAAGGCCAGAATGGCATTTTTCATTAAAATTAACAAAGTAAATAAATAGAACTGTACCGTCCCAAACTACCTGATGTTAGGAGATAATAATGAAGCCTCATTTTATTGGAGCACAGTTGTAAGAAGGTGCTGGCTGTCTCAACACACCCCTTGTTGCAGATAATATTTATGACTAGTGCCAGGGTGTTTACTTGTATAGCAAGCTTTATTCAGATAAATGTTGTTTTTGCCCTGAGAGAAATAAACGAGAACATAAAATTTGTGGGTGCATTTGTCTTTGTTGCAGAAACTCCTCAAAAAGGGAAGAAACAAACTCAGGTCCTTGAATTCAGATGCCTCTAGTTTTGTTTTGTTCTTCCCCAGTTCTTTTCTTCTTGTTTCCTCCTGTTGTTTTAGGAGTTTTAGAAAGAAAGAATACTTCTGATTGCTCAGCATACCTCATTTTCATGAAAAGGAGTTGAACCTAGAAGAATCATGTGACTGGCATCAGAAGCAGATGGAATCTGGGGCAATTCTCCTAATTTAGGATGTAGGGAATCTCTTACCTTTACTTATACTTTGTGTCCACTTCTACCTGGTACAGAAAACATACCAATGCAGTTTCCAGTTCTTGAAAATGTTTCAGGTGTAAAAGAAGTTTTGTATTAGCGGCATTATTAAAATGATTGAAGTCTGACCACCACTCACCTATCCCTTTGTGTTGTGCCCATACTTGTTTGTTCTCTCTGCTGTGAACTGAGAAGAAAACCCACCCACACAGACTTCAACATTTCTTGTGTCTTTCTTTCTTTTCCAATTTAATTCTTCTCTTTTTATCCATTAACTATAGTTTCACTGTGTCAGTGGAGAACAGAGATCTGTAGAAAAGTTTTAGTCTTTGTGGAACGACTTGTCACCTTTGCTGTCACAGTGGGAAAACAATAGGTGAAATGTTTCTGAGCGTCAGTGAACCTTTGTTTTAGGCACTGAATTTTGAATTCCATATGATGTTCATAGCATTGAATATTTTTGTTTTAAATTTTTCCAGTCATTAAAAAATATAAAATCTACTCTTAGATTTCCCCCCCCCCAGGGTCTATACAAATCAGTAGTAGACGATTGGCAAGTAGTGTATAAACTTTTGGCAAAAAGAATACTGTGTACCAGTGAAAGTTGAGCAAGCAAGCAAGCAGGTTTCTTTGTTTTTCCATTCCCATCTCTCTCCTTCATTTTCTTTTTTTAAAATGTTAAGTTGGGCATGGTGCTACACCCATGTAATCCCAGTACTTGGGAAGCTGAGGCAGGAGAATTGCCATGAATTCAAGGCCAGCCAGGGCTGTGTATATCAAAATTTGGTCTTAACAAAGCAATAACAAAAAATTGTTCTCTTGTATGACCTCTAATTACTACACTGTAAATTGGGTAAGAGAGCTCAGTTCTGTCTGAGCTAGATTTTTGGCTTAGCCTCTGTATAATTCAATTTTCTCATCTTTGTTCATCATCTTAGCCTTAACATTCTAGTGTCTGTATTTAGGAAAGGGTTGACTGAGTTTGTGATTGTAGTTGGGGGTGGGGTGACATTTGTTTAATGTTACTTAATGCAAACTTTCTGACACATACCCAGGCTTTGTTTTAACCTTGGGAATAGGCCAGTCATTTCTTCATTGAATTATTGCTTCATTTACTCGTTCTCTACCAAATAGAAAACGGAACAAAAGCATGTCTGATGACCTGTAAGACTAGAATGATAGGGAATTTGTGGAAGTTTACTAATAAGTATAAATACAGAATCCATTTAAAGGGAAACCTATGGTTGATTTCCTGGTTTCTTAGTCCTATGATCTGATGCTTGATGTGCCAACCAAGTTGTCTGTATTTCTTACTCATGAGACTACTTACATGTGCTAGAAATAGAACTTTAGTAAGTGCTTTAAGATTGTGGAGCATACAGGAATTAGGCAATACTAAATTTGTTGTTTTCTTGTAGTCTCAGGAAAAAAATTGTATGTTAAATGCCACAAAGTTCTCAAAATCTCTAGGTTGAAAAATTTTCACAATCCTGGAGGTAAAACTGTTAGTATACTCATAATGTTCATTCACATAAAGCACTTTATGATTGTGATTTGTTAAGTATTGCCAAAGTTTTATTAGTAATTAGAATTCAGTATTAAACATTGCTTCCTTTTATGTACTTGTCTAATTCCAGGGGTCTCTCGATTGTCTTCCATGGCCTTTTTGCCCTTGGGGGTGGGGGATGGTTCAGAAATGTGGGGCATACAAGTACAGCCCCAGTTGAACATTACTATTAAGGAGTAGACAAGGGTTGAGGCTCTGTTTCTACCTACTCAACTTATATATTACAAGCTCGAGATTAGCATCATGCAATAATTTAAGTTGGGAGATGTGAAACTTGGTTTATTTCTGAGACCTTGAAAATTTAAAAGGACCTTAAAGATTATGGAACATCTTCACTTTATAGAAGTGATCTAGGGTAATTAAATGCCTCGTTTGTCCATTACCTAAACTGTCATCTGGGTTGTGCCCCAAGCTTGTGCTGTTAAATGTTCCTATTATACTGCTGTTCTTTTCCTGAAGAGTCACCCTGAGGATATTCACTTAGTTTAGGGTGAGTTTTCTGCTTCTAAATGGAGTTTTATTTCATACTCCAGTTCTAACCCACTGTATTAACTCTACATGCTTTCTGTCAGAGTAGGAGAAATTTCTCTTTCTGTTTTAGGATCAAAGTTGATTCGGTTTTTTAAAATCTTGTGTTGTTACTATGAAATTTCTGTAGCTGTGTCTAAATAACATCAAGATGGTATTTACCCTAATACTTTCCTAGACCTGCATATTTTCCCTTCATAAAGAGTGGTATGAAAAGGAGTTCCACATGCCAAATGAGAAGCAGGAGAGATGGTATTGTGTTTGTATTTGGAGAAACAGAAGCCTAGGGACCATTTATCTTGAGAGTATGATCCCCTGGATTCAGGGAAACATTTCAGTTCAGGTTTCCCTCTCCCTCTGCTGTAATCTAAAATCTCCTTGTGTAACAGTGGTCTTTTTTTTTTTTTTTTTTTTTTTTTTTTTTTTTTTTTTTTTTTTTGGTTTTTCGAGACAGGGTTTCTCTGTGTAGCTTTGGAGCCTATCCTGGCACTCGTTCTGGAGACCAGACTGGCCTCGAACTCACAGAGATCCACCTGCCTCTGCCTCCCGAGTGCTGGGATTAAAGGTGTGCGCTACCAATGCCTGGCATAACAGTGGTCTTTTATCTGTAGCATTCAGAAGAGGCTTGCTTCACTGCAGTATCTGTTCATTGAGGGCTCTCTGAAATAATTCCTTTCCCAAATGCTCATTGCATAAGCTTATTAACCATGTGGAACAGTTAATCCTGAAAGGCAGTGTATCTTGTCAGGATGCCCGTGGGCCTAGCAGCCAGACACTCTAGAGCAAATACATCCAAGGATAGCTATAAAATCCCATATGTTGAAGATTAGGTTACTGGGAAAGTATATTTTCGTTTAACATATTTCCCAAATCAAGAAAGTATTTTCATTCAGAGAACTCCTTTTTTGTAGTTACTCACCTAGACAGAAGCTTAACTGAATTTCTATTCTTAGTTATTTTTACAATATTAACTTTAGTGTTCAAAGCTATGATCACTGTAGTATTGGTCTTGGATTGCCTCCTATTAACATCATCTTGAGTTCTCTGTCCTTTTATCATTTTTAATGAGAACACCGTGTTTTGTCTCTCTTGTTGAAGGGTAAGCTTTTCTTTCCACATGTCCAGGAGTTGAATTAAAAACATGTCTGCTTCTTGTTGCTCAGTTGTAAGAGGAACTTACCATAGTCGATAGACTACTTGGTGGCTTAGCTAGAAGGCTAATATAATAACGCTTTCAGGATGGGATTCCAACATGTCACTCTACTAAGAGTTTTCAATTTTTAAAAAGGACCTTTAAAGAGCATGTCTTCTATCACACACACACACACACACACACACACACACACGCACGCACGCACGCACGCACGCACACACACACATACACACACACACACACACATACACACACACACACACACACACACACACACACACACACACACACACACACACAAATGCACGCACACACGCACGCGCTCACGTTTGTGGTCTTTTTGTCCCCCCAGAAAATACAAATTGGCCTCTTTCTGGGTTGCCAAAAAATTTTCTCTACACACATTTGACATTTAAGAAAACCAATTTCCTCCTCCTTAATTATTCCTTTTGGGTACAGAACAGAGCCAGCATCGGCCACAGAGAACCTTACCCCTGAGTTTTGGGGCAACTTTCTCTAAGTCCTAAGGTGGAAAATTTCCAGGAAAACTTTTCAATCACTGTTTCTACAGATTTTCAGTGTAGTTGCAGAAAAGACAGACCTCCAAAAGATTTCAGACTATAAAACCACAATGGCAAAACTCTTGCTTTTGTGTAGAATTATGCAGTGATAACATGTATAAGGATAGCACTTAGTGATCTGGTTATATATTTTCAAATGACCTTGATTGATTTAATTTCCAAGTCTTCATTTTCTCATGTATACTGGTCTCTGATAATCTCTAGTGTTTGTCCTAGCGCTTAATTTTTTGCTAGCGTATGCTTCTGACAAAATCGGGGTTAAGTTCACAGGTGTTGGGGTATGTCTTGTGTACGGACCCAAAGGACAATCACGATGGATCAGTCTTTGGTTAACAACCAAATATTTAACTGGTCACTTTTTCCTTAAATGTTTTCCAAGT
This sequence comes from Cricetulus griseus, assembly GCF_003668045.3. Taxonomy (NCBI): domain Eukaryota; kingdom Metazoa; phylum Chordata; class Mammalia; order Rodentia; family Cricetidae; genus Cricetulus; species Cricetulus griseus. Next base: position 121,739,827 of record NC_048596.1, on the reverse strand, counting down.
GTTTTTTGCTTTGGGGTCTTCAGTTATATGACAATCCAGTGCTTTGTTTAGGTTTTGAAACAAGGTTTTATATGTATCCATGGCTGGCTTAGAACTTGGCGTACTGGTGGGTCTGACTCGGAACTCAGATATCCAAGTGTTTCCAAAGAGTTGCGTTTAATCCTTACATTGCCATCCCCTTGAGACAAAAGAACAAGATGTAAATATTATCACTCTCTGTCCATGTCACACAATCTCAGTTTCCCTTTGTTCATCTTTTCTTAATTAAATTGACAGCAAAGACTAGTAGTTAATCATAAAGAAAAATAAATGGGGCCCAGTAAACTCAGAGTTTAATCACAATTCTGTTTATCTGAGTGACTTTGCTCATGTATGGAAAGGCTCGGTTTCCTTTCAACACTAAATTCTCCCCTCTAAGGACATTTGCTTTTAAAGACTGATGATTTGTTTTTTTGTGATATGTGCTAGAAATATAGTTTTTGGCATGAACATTATTTTTGTTTGTAAACTTGAAAGAGCCGTCATGAGGCAATCTTAGGAAAACTTCCTGTTAAACTTATTGATGTAACATAACTTGGAACGTTTTTGTTTTGCCGCTTAGATGAGAAAGCTTCTCTGGTAGAAAAATTAAAAAATAATAATATTTATTATGCTGAGAAATATATATCATTCCTCAGAGTACATATACCAATCTACAATTTGGGCAGTTAAAGACTTCTTACATTTGGTATTGTATATTTGAAGAAGATGCCTAATTATTGTGAGAAATAGTTTTTGCTCTTTTACTCTTTTTTGGCTTTTTGAGGGGCCAGCCACCCAGCTCACAAATAAATCACACATGGAGTCTTATTATTTATAAACTCCCGGCCTTATCTTGGTTTATTTTCAGCCAGTTTTTCTTAATCTAAATTAACCTATCTACCTTTTCTCTCTGGGCTTTTATCATTCTTTCTTTTGTATGTCTTTCTTTCCTTCTTAACTCTGCGGCTAGCTGAGTGTCTGGCCTGCTGGCCTCTGATGTTTTCTTGTCCTTGTTCTCTTGTTCCTCCTTCTGTTTATACTCTCTGCCTGCTAGCCCCTATCCTTGTTCCTGCCTCGATATTGGCCATTCAATTCTTTATTAGGATCACCAGGGGTTTTAGACAGGCACAGTAACACAGCTTCACAGAGTTAAACAAATGCAGCATAAACAAAAGTCACAAGCCTTAAAATAATATTCTACCACACCTTGTTGATCATTGAAAAGTTAAATGTTTCTGTGTGGATGGAAATGTTTTAGGGGTATTGATTTCAAATGTTTGGTCTCTGAGACTGCCTATGGGTTAATTCCATTTATTTCTTAGTAAAATGAGCATTCTTTTTTTTTTTTTTTAGTCAACATACTACATTAGATACATCAGCATTTTAGAAAGTTATTGCTTCTGCCTTTAGTGTTCACATAATCTATTCAAAGCAAGCAAGCACATGCTGATAGTCAAAGTGTGTATAACATGTCATATTAGATACCATTAGTGCAATGGGGAATCCCAAACAAATGTGTTCATTTGAAGTGTAATTGTGTTTCTTGAATAATATGCACATAGTGCAAGGGATACTGGAATGCTATTGGAAAGAGCATAGATTCAGGAGTCTCTTGATGTCCTTTGCCTGCCTGCCTGTCTAATGTAGTTGACCCTGCAGAGATCCTAGAATCACCTAAACTGCAGAAATAGGCAAATTTGCAAATAACTGATCTAGTAGGAACCCCAGGTTTAAGAAATTTGAATAGGAAAGTAAGAACAGTAACATTTACCATAGAAGTATGGGGGAAATTATGGGAAGGATACAGCTAGATAGGTACTCTTAATTGCTTTTATGGCTGCTAAGCCTTGCATCTGCTTCATTGTGGCTTTAGAATACTTCTTTTTATCAAATTGCCATCTGATAACAGGTTCTTGGAGACTTGTAACTGGACCGAGTACAAATCACACTGTGGAGTAATCTAGATGCATTTGAAATTCTATCCACATTTTCTTCCCATAGTACACTATCTTTCTTTTTACATATGCTTCTTCTAGTTGCCATCCTTGAAATCTAACAAAAATAGTTATCTACTTTGAAGGCACCATTGGTTCCAAATGAGCAGCCTGCATGAGTCACATAACAATCTGATTTGCTTACTGATGTTTTCTGACAGTGTGAGAAAAGAAACAGCCTCGTGCTTTCTATTTCTGTCACTCAGGATATCTCCTGGTAGACTTGGACAAAACAGAAGCATAGGATCTCTTTTCGAATACCTATTTTCTTGTGCTGCTGGGAAAATAATAACTTTGGAAAAATGTGCTTTTAGTTTATTAGTTATTATTAGTTTCTATGTGTTTGTAAGTATATGTGCATACACATGTTAAGGGTAGAAGTTGATCTCAGATGTCATTCCTCAGACCTCAACCACTATTTTTTTTTTTTTTTTTTTTTGAAGACAGGGACCTTCAGTGGCTTGGAACTTACAAGTAGACAAGGCTGGCTGGCTAGCAAACTGTAGGGATCTGCCTTTCTCCACCTCTCCAGTGCTGATATAAAAGTGTGTGCACAGATGGGTTTTTTTTATTTTGTTTTTGTTCTTAAATAAAATATGAGCTCCCCAACACATAGATGCACCCCACCCTCCCTCCCCCCCTCCAAGCAAACATGGGTTGTAAAGATTTCTCTCTCTCAACTCAGTCTGCTCTGTTTTGACATCATTAATTTGCTTATTAACCATCCTTTCCTATATTGTATTTCCTTTTTCTCCTGAACATCTAAATGCCAATGTCTTTTTAAGAAAAGGGCTTATAGATGAGAGAATTGGGCTTTGGTTTCTCCTGGCTGACGAAACAGGTCACTGGATGACGCCCAGCCTTTGGAGATTGGACCATGGCCTGGGCCATTCTTGAGATGGGGTGTGTATGATGAAAAGCCTCAGAACCCATGCAGTATGCAGTCTTTACTTGAAGGCAGAAATAAATTTATTCTAAAGACCTTATGGGTATTTTCTTCTTACTCTACCCTTGCAAGGACAGAGATTATAGAAAGCCCTAGAGCATCACACTGGCAGTTGGGAAGAGAGAAACCATATATATGCCTGTTCTGAGTCCTTCACTTTAGACACTTAGAATGAAATTACAACAGCAAATCGTCATGTTGGAGTATGTCCCTTCATTTAAGGGATGGTGCTGTTGTGTAGTTACCAAATATATTTGCCTTTTACAAATCACTCCTGTTTTGTGTGCTGATCGTTGTAATAGAGACCAAATTCTGCCAAAAATGGGTAAAGAAAGATTTGGACTGTCACTCAAGAAGGTTTGCTAGGAGAAATGAATGAGGCACTGACACATGGGCCAGGTGGACCTGAATTGTCTTTTGTTTAAGTCTTACTCTCCTGTGCCCCTTCTACTTCATGAATACACTGTCAGACATTAAACAGAATTCTGTAGAAATATTTCAATCGGGATTTTCCCTGTTGACAACACTGCTTTTCTTGAAATAGGGAGTCAATGTTTTCATTACAATTTTAGAACATGATGTGTGTGATGTATTTTGTTTTATTTTTGCCATGGAGCAGTTCCTGTCCATAATGCCTATGTGCACAACACAATAGGCTGTGTTCCTTCTTAGGAGTCATTAGATTTCCTTAATAGAATGATGGAAATTGGTATTGGAGCTCTGGCCATCCTCTCATTAGTGCTGAAACCTGGTGCTGTGTCTGCTTCACATCAAGCCCAGTGAATTGATTTTATTCTCTGAGAATGTGCTTTTTTCTTCTTGGAGTCAAGGGATGAAATGTTTACTCGGCTCTTTTACAATTGCTGCTGCAACTGAACCCGTTAAAAGGAATACCCTGTAGTGGGAGAATGCATGTATGTTCTAATTAAGGCTGTGACCTATAGATTTTTTGTCTCTGACCCACCCTTACGCCTCTCCCACAACCCTTTAGGCTCCTGTGAAGTCCCCAGAGATGCTTGCAATTGTTGAGTTGTGGTGAGACACACTTTTAATCCCAGTAGCCAAGGTGCCAAGGCAGGTGCGGGCATATCTGTGACTTTGAGGCCAACCTCTCCTACTTAATGAAACCTAGGCCAGCTAGGGCTACAAAGACCATGTCCAAAAAAGGAAGGAAGGGAGGGAGGGAAGGAAGGAAGGAACCAAACAAAAGTGTTAAGAATACGATTGGTGGCTGTCAGTCAGTGTCAGAGTTACCTTTGCTTGCTTAGTTTAGATACTGGTATTTTTAGCTGGCTTTAGAGCAGGTGATTGGAGTGGATGAAGTAGGTAAACTCATCAATGCCTTAACATACACAACTGTTTACTGCTTATGGGAACCTATATTGCCATATGCCTGTCTCTTGGCATGACACTGAGAAGGAGCCAAAGATTAAATATTGTTTAATGAATAAGACTGTCATTCCTCTGTGTGTGTGTGTGTGTGTGTGTGTGTGTGTGTGTGTGTGTGTGTGTGTGTACACATTAAGATAGGGTCTTACATAGCCTAGCTGGGGCTGAACTGACACTTGGTCTGTGTTAGTATTCAGGCATCTGTACTGGTCTGTCCTTGGGGTTCTGACAGGATAAGCCCTCAGTCAGCTACAGCCACTAAGAGCACCATCTGTGGACATTCACTATGTTCCCATTTAAAAGGGCCCTACCCATCTCCCATCCTTCTCTCTTTCTCTACCCCTCTCTGTCTGTTCCTCTGACTGCCCCCCCCTTTCTTCCTCCCCTTCCTCTCTCCTGCTGCTGCTGTCCCTCTCCCCTTTCTATGGTCCCTTTCCCTAATTAAAAAAGAAAAATAAATAAATAAACCCTGCTTGAACCCTGTCTCATGGCGTCTTTCTCTGACTCGATATTTTTCTTAAATTACAACAGTCTGTAGCTAAGAATGATATTGGGCTTTGGATGCTCCTGCCTGTCCTGGAATTAGAGCTGCATTAGCAAGCTCAGCTGAGCTAGTCTTGCTTTTAGCCTTGAACTCTTCCCTACTGGTTATTTGATACAACTCTCTGCAGAAACTGACTGATGTAAAAAGCTACCTTGATTTTTCTTTTTAAGTTCTTCTAGATTTGTTAGTAGGAGCCTAGGGGACTAGAAAGGAAAGCAGCAAAAAACAGAAAGGGAAAAGAGAGAAATTAGTGTGAGGATGGGAAAGAGAAAGCTAACTGAATTTACATTACTGTGCAGTATCTGAGGCTGACCAAATCCCACAGGTGTCGTTACTGTGCAGCATCTAAGGCTGACAAATCCCACAGGTGTAAGATGGGAACTGCCAAAGAATGATGTGGATTGTTTAACCTGGGGGCTCAGCAGGCCCTCTGTCAGTCTTTCTTACAGTTTCATACAGTTTGTCACCTCAGTGAACAGAAACGATGTTCACCTCTGTACCTGGCTTTTACATGGATGTTGGGGATTCTCTCATGCTTGCACAGCAGCCCTTTATCAGCTAAGCCATCTCCCTCTTCTTTTTTTTTCTCCCAATTTCATGGCATTTATTGACACAGAAGACAACAAATGCTTTGAGGATGGTTGTTTTATTTCCTTTTCCTGAAAGGATTTGGACAATGTAAAATTGAAAGTTTTGATTTGACCCCAATCCCAGGAATTGATGATCCCTGAGCTTTCCTACCCCAGCATTGCCCTCTTGGTGTTGTATTATAAATCTCCTATGCTCTCTGTGAATGGCCATTCCTCAAAAAAGGCTATAAATGTTTCCCAATTTTGATTGTCTTAATTCCTCATCAATAGTCAAATACTGTGAATCAGAGCAGTCCTTACTTTCCTCCTCTCCCTCATTTTCTTGATATTAGCATTATCAAGACCATCATTGACTGCTACATGTGTTAATACTACTAGCAGTACAGGGACTTGTATGAAAGAGTCATTTATGGCAGTTTACCTTTTGATTATTTGCTGGTCTCAAGACTGAACTAACTGAGAAGATGGTGACGGGCTGCCATATGGGTGCTGGGAAATGAATGCTGGATTCTCTGGAAGAGCAGTCAGTGCTCTTAGCTGCTAAATCATCTCTTCAACCCCTTTAAGTCTTTATATATGCATATTTTTTAGGAAGCTTCTATAGTAGTAAGTTTCCATATTACTTTTAAAAACTTCTTTTTGTGTTAGTTGTTCCTTCCCATATTCCTCATCTACCCTACCCTCCTTAAACCCTTCAAATACCATTATTCCCTTTTAATCCAATATATCCCTATATTCTGTCTCCCTTCCCTCACAGAGCACATTTACAATAGTTGGTGTATGGTTTCCTGTCTTAAAAGGGGATACAGAACATCCTAGCAAGGCAAAGATCTAGTTGTTAATGGTTTTCTGTATTGCTTCTTTGAACTCTACATATAAAAATATATTTACTGCATCTCTCTCTCCTTTAAAATCTTAATTGGTAATTTCATAGAAAAACAAAACTTTAATTAATACCTTGGCAGGGGTAGATACTAAAAGAGATTGGGTGCTGGTGAGATGGCTCATTGGTTTAGAGCACTTGTTACTCTTGCAGAATGCCTGGGTTGGGTTCCTAGCACCCATACGATTGCTCACAACCATCTGTAACTCCAGTTCCAGGGAATTTGACACTCTCTTCTGACCTCCTTGTGCAACCAGGCTTGTACATGCTGCACATTTACACATGCAGACAAAACACTCATACATATAAGATAAATACATCTAAAAATTTAAAAAACAGGAAAAGAATGGAATTCTCCTTGTTGGTAACCTATTACATTTCAATATTTATATTGGACCAAGAAAGCTGGCTACTGTTCTGCCTATGTAGTTTTTGAATAATTTCCTTTGTAATAAAACACAGTAGTTCAAAGATGTTTAAGATTTATCTTAAAAGCTGGAGGCACAAACCCATTAAGCATTAAAACCCAGGATTAAGCATTAAAACTGAAAGGACATGTTGCTCGTATGAAACATAAAAACAATAAACCAGGCCGGGCTTTGGTGGCGCATGCCTTTAATCACAGCACTCAGGAGGCAGAGGCAGGCGGATTTCTGTGTGTTCGAGGCCAGCCTGGTCTCCAGAGCGAGTGCCAGGATAGGCTCCAAAGCTACACAGAGAAACCCTGTCTTGAAAAACAAAACAAAAAACCAATAAACCAATTAAATAATCCTGTGTTCTTTTGAATATAAGTAGTGTTTTATTATGATATCCTCATAGGGGAAGCAGAAGAAAGATGTTACTTATGGTCTTATAGATGGCAAGTTGGAAGGACAGAATAGAAACCTTATATATAACCTGATCCGTACTATATTAGTTCAGAAGAGGAGAGACTCACTTGGTAGCACAGCTGGCCTGAAACTTGGGGTAAACCTCCTTCTTCAACTTCCCAAGTGGCATAGGTTATCTGCATAAATGGCTCCATTTTTCACTGGGGGTAAAGGGGGTACTCAGAACAGGCAGAGAGTTTATTCTGCTTGCTGATTGTTTTTTTTAAGATAATTTATCAGTAAGGACTAAGTACTAATGCCATTTATTTATAGTACACAAGTAGATTCCCCTTTTCTTAGTGCCTCTTTCCCTGTCTGAAATCCATGAAATGTTTGGGTGTTTTTGTTGTTGTTGTTTGTTTTAATAAAAGGCTTCTGGGTTTGGCGAGATGGCCAGTGAACAAAGGTACTTATCCAAGCCTGGCAGTCTGAGTTTGATTCCCATAACTCACAGGAAGGGGGGAGGGATCAACTCCACAAAGTTGAACATATACACCCACACATGCACACGTATACATATGTAAACAGCAATAGAAGTTTTAAAAAAGCTTTGAACCTAGACTATCTACCTATACAGTTTGATCTATTCCTAAGAATAGGACTCCCACCTGAAAGATCCTCTCCAAGGCCAACCCAACAGAGGCATCATACAGTCTCTCTCCTCTCTCTCTCTCCTCTCTCTCTCTCTCTCTCTCTCTCTCTCTCTCTCTCTCTTCTCACACACACACACACACACACACACACAGAGAGAGAGAGAGAGAGAGAGAGAGAGAGAGAGAGTTTCACTTCCTATGGCTACAGTTTGACCTGAGAGAGAGAGAGAGAGAGTTTCACTTCCTATGGCTACAGTTTGACCTGAAATTTTTAAATGGCAAATTCAAGAAATCAACACCTTGTAAGTTTTAAATTTGTGTACCATTCAGAGGAGTTTGATAAATTGCCATTCCATCTTGCTTCTTCCCACCCAAAATGTGAATTATCCTTTGTCTTATATATCCATACTATAGGCTACCCACCCATGATTCACATAGTAGCCACCTATGTTATCTGATTAACTACATGGTATTCCAATGCCTGTGTTTACTTGTAATGACCCCAGAGTAAACAGACTAGCTCGTAACTTTGGTGACACTACAAGACAGATAGGAAAATTCAGTTTTTGTAGTACTTGGGACTGAATGCCTGTGGTTTCAGCCATTCAGTGGAGATATTGAAGCATATCCCTGTTACAATAAATCTTTCCTCCATAAGCCGCCGAGCCCCACCACCAAGTGTGCGCTCCACGCCAGCCACCCGAGTGAGTTAGGGCCCCAATTAATGCACAGAGAGACTTGTATTAGGTACAATGCTGCTTGGCCAATGACTAGGATTCTCATCTGCTAGTTCAGTCTTATCATAAATCTATATATTTTATAAGACTTATCTTATCGGACGCCTTATTGGCATCCCTCCTTGCCAGTGGATTGCATTGCGCTGCTGGAGGAAGAGCGGAGGGGAAAGGGGGACACTTCCTATTTCCTTTGCTTAAATATGAGTCTCCTTGCTATGTCACTTCCTGCCTGGATCACCACTTGTCTACTACATTTCCCAGAATCCTCTTTGACTCCTAGTCCTGTTTAACTTGCTGTCTCATTGGCCAAACAGTATTTTATTCAATAATCAATAAGAAGATAAACATACAAAGAAGTACATTCCCCATCATACCCCTCATAGTTAAAAGGATTTATCTATGCAGGAACCATTTGTTGAATGCTACGAAATTCAAGTAAATGGAGTAAGTCGTGTTATCATTTCATGAGACTTATGAAATGGACTCATGCAACTTTGATGATAGGTGCTTTCCATCATGATAATGGAAGCTTTAATTGTTAACTTGACAAAACATAGTATCACTTGGCAAGTCAGCATGTCTCATGAGGAATGATCTATCTTGGGCTGGCCTGTGGACCCATCTGTGGTGGGTGGTCTTAATAATTAAGTTAATTGATGTAGGGAAGACCCAGTTTACTGTGGGCAGCAGCATTCCCTATGCATGGGGTTCTGAACTGTGAGTAGAGAAATGAAAGTGAGCACAAGAATGTAAACAAGCAGACATGTATGTAATTTGTTTTTCTGTTATTGACTATGGATACAATATGGCTATCTGATGTTTCTTGACTTCTCTATAATAGTAGACTGTAGCCTGGAATTGTAAGCTACAATAAACCCCCTTTTCTCCTGAGTTGCTTTTTGTCAGGATATTTTATCACAGCAACAGAAACAAAACTAGGACATGTGCTGTACAAATTTAACTGAGGAAGGACAAGCCATGTTTTTTCTGGCTTAGGTGTTTGATGGATGCATTATGGATGATATATACTTTAGAGGAAACTTAAATGTGTCACTTTTATATACATGGGGAAAATATGGCTGCATTACAGGCATGTGAGTGGCATCCAGATACAAAATCTAGTATAAGATCAGGTTGGCCTGTATGACTGCAGTTTAGAAGACTTGGACATAGAGGTGAGGGAAAAGGCGAGAAAGATTACAGTGATAGGGTTCTCTCCCAAACTCAACCCCTTTAGAGCCAAATGTCCTTTATCCCAGTGGGTCACACTGATATTTTAGTCTTCTGGGTAGGGGTTGTTGCAGGGTCATTGTAAGTTCAGTCCAAATTAGGCACTTGGAGATTGGCCAGGAAAAAAAAACTATAAATATCTATCATTTCTTCTTTCCCTTTGCCTTGGATGAAAAAGCTTTTTTCTTAAAGTTTAACTCTTTTACCAGTGCTTTTAGTTTTGTCCTAACTCCATGAAAAATTACATCTTAATAAACATGCCCTGGAACTTCTGCTCACCACTTGTCTTTTCCAGTTATCAGGGTTGACTTTTTTTTCATTTTCATTTTATTTTATTTTGAGACAGGATCTAACTATATAGCCCTAGCTGTTCTGGAATTCATAGTCATGGTTGTCTGGAACTCACAGAGATCCATCCACTTGCACCTGCTATTCAAGTGCTGGGATTAAAGTTGTGCACTAATATACCCTGAAAAAACACCCCCGGTTGCTCCCTTGAACCATGGTTTAAAACCTGTCCAGTGAGAGAGAATGATCTGATTTCAGCAAAGATGTTTATTAGTCAGGGTTCTCTAAAGGAACAGAGCAGGTAGAATGGGCACAAACACACACACACACACATGGAATTTATCAGAGTGATGTACAAGCTGTGGTCCAAGTAGTCCAGCAATGGATATCTCTTGATGGAAAAGCCAAGGATCTAGTAGTTGTTCAGTCCACAAGACTGGATATCTCAGAAGTTCCCGTCTGATTCTGGAGTCCTAGAGAAGTCTGCAGGCTACATTGGAATTCTAAAGAATAGGTTCTAATACCAGTGAAGAAATGCCTCAGTAGTAAGAAACTTGCCAGTGAGAGTGAGCACAAATGGGCAAAACCAAAAGCTTCCTTCTTCCATATCCTTTTGTGTGGGCTACCACCAGAAGGTATGACCCAGATTTGGGGTTGATCTTCTGACTTCAATGATCTGGATTTAGAGTGGGTCTTCCACCTCAAATTATCCAGCCAAGCCAGGTGTGGTGGCACATGCTTTTAATCCCAGCACTTTGGAGGCAAAGGCAGTCCAATCTCTGTGAATTCAAGGCCAGCCTGGTCTACAGTGTGAATTCCAGGACAACCAAAGAGAAGGCCTCCCCCCCAAAAAAAAATAGCCAACCAAGAAATACCTTTGCTTAGTTTTAATTAATTTAAGATGTGATCAGGTAGACAGCCAGGATTCAGCCATTAATAGATGTTTTGTTCTTTCAATTCTAATTTGTTGGAATTTATCATTAGTTGATTTTAGTACATATGTCTCCTTGTAGGCTGGCTTAAAATCCTCTTTTTGATAAGATAAAAATATAACAATACAAATTAAAAATGTAGCAACTAGTATAATATGCCACAACAGAGTACAAATACTTGGCATATATTAATGCATGTGTTTCTCATAACAACATCGTTCATTATCTGCCTTTATTATCCTTATCCCCAATTTATAGATGAGAAACCATAAGTTACTCAAGGTAGTCTGCTTCAGCATTCACCTTGTCCCATACTAGCCTGATAGACTCACCAAGCTACAAGGTCATCCCTGTGCTTCTTCTGTTGTGTTGTGAGCGTTTGAATGCATCATCACCCACATTTATTTATTTATTTATTTATTTATTTATTTATTTATTTGATTGAGCCCTACACACACACACACACACACACACACACACACACACACACACACACACACACACACACACACACACAGGATCTAATTTTTTATGCAGCTTAGGCTGTCCTTAAACTTGTGGTCCTTCTATCTCTACTCACAGGTGCTGGAAGTTAGGTATGTACTGCCATACCTACCTGGCTTTCCCTTCTTTCATTATGTGTTTGTATAGCAACTTCCTAAGTACATTCTTATTATTTCTTCTGAGATAAAGAGTTTTATTATACCTCTTAAAAATTTCCCAGAACATTGTGTTTTGGTTGAATATAATTATGAAAGTAGTTATATCCCTTCCCCCATCCCTTTCTTCTCTCCAGCCTCTCCTATGTCCCCTGCCCACAAATTCATGGCCTCTTTTATTGTTGTTGTTGTTATATATGCATAACTCTGTTAGTACAACCTACTGAGTCAGCTTAATGATCCTTGTATGTGTATGATTTCAGGGCTAACCAGCGTGTATTTGATAACTATTTACGCGCTCTCTCTCTTAGTAGTAGTTAATTGCCTGTAGCTCTTCATCTAAGGTTAGAGTCCCATGAAATTTCTTCCATCCACTTTAGCATGTCAGTCAGTGCTTTCATTGTCACAGTATTGTTTAGATGTTGTTGATGTTTTATGGATTCTGCCTTCCTGTCATAAACACTCTCTCAGTAGACTTTCTGGTTACACAGTGTTCCCTGAGTCTTGGGCATGCAGTTGTCTTCTACATGTTTCTATTGGAGTTGGGCACCCCACAGCCAGTTGTTGTCTGTATTTTGACAAATGGTAGCTTTCTGTAATGGTCTCCATCTGTTGCAAAAAGAGCTTTCTTTGACATCCAGTGAAAGCTACACTTATCGGAGGGTACAAGACTAAGTATTTAGGATGCAGTTGGGACATTAAGACAGTGACAATAGCAGGTTCTCTTCTAAGATCTATGACCTCAGTAGCCCTGAGTAAGTTGGCTAGGTTTATAGTAACCGTAATTCTTTCTTTCCTTTTTGTTGAGCTGGCCTTAAGTCCAGTTAGACAGCTGTTGGCCAAGATATAAGGGTCTTGCTGGTCATTGTTGTGGGTCATAAGCGTCACAGCTGGGCAAGACTATTGATCGATTTCCTCCTTGGCACCTTTGATAGTATCTCCCAGCATTATGAATGCTAGTCCATGGGGAGTAGGCTTTTAGGTCATTTCCAGTGGAGAATCAGTTTTTTTTTTTTTTGGGGGGGGGGATGCATGAATGCTATCGTCAACCTGACAGTAAAGTCATACAGTGGGTTTTTGTGTCATTTTTCCCATGGAGGGCTTTTCTTTTTGCTTTGTGTTTTGGATCTTGATAAAAAGATCAGGCTGTACTTCTGCACTTCGGAAAGGATGACTGTATTGTGCTGTGTTTGTCTGGAGTGAGGAGAGTCTTCCATGGGAAGCTGAATCATTTCTTGGCTTCTCTTATGGAATGACTGTACCAGAGTTACTCCTTTTTGCTGTGAGGAGAAAAATCAGAAGGACAAGTCATTTCCTAAAGAAATATATTTTGATTTTATGGGGGATTCAATTTTTCTTAAACTTAGGATCATTGGGGTAGGTGGGGAGGGGTGTCTGTCCTGGTCTTATCTTCTTAAATTTAAATTTTTTATTTCTTTATGCTAGCATTGACCCGTGTGTGTGTGTGTGTGTGTGTGTGTGTGTGTGTGTGTGTGTGTAGACCCACAAGCTTCTGCACAATTTCTTTTATCTAACCAGGATTCCATAGGGATTACAGATACTTGCACTCCCATGGCTAGCTTTTACATGGATTCTAGGGATTCAAACTCAGTCTGTCCATCTTGTATGGCAAGTGCTTTTACCCACCCAGCCATCTTTCAAGCCTCAGTCTGACATTTGTTTTTTTCTTTCTCTCTCATTGTCTGTTAACTGAATTTGTTCATCTATTGAGGGAGCCTTAGGATTATGATATAGCAGTGAAACAAGACATGATCTGGCTCTATCTGGCCTTTGTATCTTACAGTACTCTGGGCACTATAGAGAAAAAATTAAGAAATGGCAATTGCTTTTAAAGTGCTTCTATTTCACTTAGAGGCAGATCAGGCAGGCAGTACCCACAATTATAAGGGAAACCACTGTAGAGCCAGGGCATCATTCTAGGGGCCATAGTACCTCAAATAAGAGGTGTAGGAATGACTAACTGTAGACAGAGAGCTGAGTTAGTAAAATGGGGTTTGAGAGGTAGATTTTGGTACATGTATACAGAAAAGGGAGGGAATCATAAAAAATTAAAATGAGTTGGGGAATTAAAGTAGGGTGAACCAATCCTAATTTGGAACTTGGAGACAACAGCCTTTCATACACTTTCCTTGAAGAATAGTGGGAAATGAGGGACAATGAGGAATGTGGAGTGGTATGAGATTTGGACAAGGATGATTAGTCTGACTAAAGCTGAAAATTTTTTTCTTCTTTCTGAATTAAAGCACAAATCAAATCACTTCTGTTGAAAAGTCTTCACTGGCACTATATGCTTCCACAGTGTAGGCTCTTAGTATTCCCTTATCAGTCAAATGTGTGTAGCAAGGTGTCCTAGTCAGTGTTCTGTTGCTGTAAAGAGACACCATAACCACAGCAACTCTTCTAAAGGAAAACATTTAATTGGGGCTGGCTTACAATTCAGAGGTTTAGTCCATTATTTTCATGGCAGGAAGCATGGTGGCATGCAGGAGACATGGTGCTGGAGAGTAGCTGAGAGTTCTATATCCAGATCCACAAGCAACAGGCAGAGGGAGACACTGGGCCTGGCTTGAGCATTTGAAATCCCAAAACCCACCTGTAGTGACACACTTCCTCCAATAAGTCCACACTTCCTGCAACAAGGCCACACCTCCTCATAGTGCCACCCCCACCATGATGTATTGTAATCCACTGAGTTGTGAGCCAAAACAAGCTTTTCCTCCCTTACATTGTTTCTATCAGGTGATACAAAAGTAACTAGCGTGGCCTGTGAAAAATTTACACTGCCGAATCCACCTTGCTCATGTTCTTGCCTTTTCACAGCATTTGGCCCCATTTACTATTCTTGCTGTAAAATACTTTTTTCTTTTAATTTGCTCAATTTCTTATCTGTACTTTGATTTCCAAATATGTATACCCAGTTCTTAACCCATTCTCCTGAGTTCTAGACATAAACATTAATTCCACTGCTTATCACAGCTCCTCTTGGATATCTCTATGATCTAAAACTGATGCTAGCATCTTCCCCTGCTGTCAAGTCTCCTGCTTCATGCCACCTTTTAATTCATTACCCAGGCAGAAATGTAGTCAAAGATGACACTTGATTTTCTTCATTCTCTGTCCTTCAGTGTCCAGAATCATAATATTGTTACAGATTTTTAAACCTTAATTTCTTCTCTTGCTCTCTACCCACCTGAATGTAAAACACTGTTTTCTTTCATCTAACTGCTATAACAATGGTGTAATTATCGTTCATATCTCTAGTTTGTCAGTGTGTATATAGAAACCCAGAAAACTGGTGTGGAATGCTTTTGAAAGGACCACTTAAAATGTAGAGAAAGCATGCCCTTCTTGCTATTAATAGCTTAGAGGGGAAAGGGAGCATATTATTTGTGCTTACTGTGTTGAAATAAAAGTCTTTAGTTACCTGAAGCCAGATTTCTTTATCTGGGAAGAAATTCCTGTTACTATTACCACTGTAGGGATGTGGGTGACATGGGTGGGGGGGGGGCTTTCAGGGAGTAGGTTTTGCTTTGTTTGGGGTCAGTGTTGAACTGTCTTGTATAATGCTCTTATGGTCTGGCCTTAAAGGAACACTGCTACAAAATTAAAAAGTAGCAATAAATGCAGTTCATGGTTGATCTGATGAGGCAGACTTTGACATCTAGTTTCAGATAAAGTTCATAACCAGACAGGGAAATTGTCAAACGGCATAAATAATGACTTATTTACCCTTCTAAATAGTGGTGTTAGCCTGGATAGAGTAACACTGTGGATCTAAAATGTGTTACTTATTGCAGTAAAATTAGAAATTGCACTAATTGTCCTATAAAGACCCTTGACTCAGGATTCATTTGGCTTATTGAACTCTTATCTCAGGAGTGTTTATTGGTGTGTGTGTGTGTGTGTGTGTGTGTGTGTGTGTGTGAGAGAGAGAGAGAGAGAGAGAGAGAGAGAGAGAGAGAGAGAGAGAGAGATGTTAGCCTAGGAAAAGTGCTTGCTGCCAAACCCAATGACCAGAGTTTACTTACCTAGAACCCACGTGGTAGAAGTCCCTGCAAGTTGTTCTCTAACCTACACACGTACACCATGGTACGTGTATGTACACACACATACGCAAGAAACAAAGTAAAAATTTTAAATAGTACTTATGGGTAGTTTGGTAGGCTGTCGAGGAAGGGTTTTTGTGACAGGTCTGTGTTCCTTGCCTACCCTTGCTCTTATAGTTAAAACAGATTCAAGGAAGAACTATTTTATTTGTGACTCAGTCTAGGTTTAAAATACTTGCTGTGGCCAAAGGTAAATTAAAACACATGAAATAGCCTGGCACAGAGGCATGTATAGGGGATTTTACAGTAACACTACAAGATCATGGTGAAGGAGAAATCTACTTAGGAAATAACTCAGACTGAAAAAAAAGTGAGCTAATTTCATAATAAGCTTATCTTCTAGTGTTGTGACATTTATACTAAAGCCAATCATCTCAGTTCCTGCTGTTTTGTTAGATTTTATTTTGAGCTTCCACATCCTAAGAAGCTTAATATATAGAGCCAGGGCAAAGTGCACCCATTTGTATAAGACACACACGGTAGTCATTGCTCAGAAAAAATGCTTTGAGGGACATGGTGATCCTCAAACATTTGAAATGCTGTCATAAGAGACAACTGTTTGTTACAGAGGCAAGAAACTGGGGTGAGAATACTCAGGTCCTTGTTCTGCAGAATCCATGCATGAGAGTCGTCAGCATCCAGACTGCTGGTGGTCTGCATATTAGGTGTATTCATCCTAATGTGTTAAATACTGATAAATCAAATCCATTTAAACAATAATATAAAATGAATCAAATCATTGTTGTTTTAGAATAAAAATAAAATTTGTCCTTGTCATTTGGCATTTACTTAAAATCAGCTATACGAATATGAGAAGAAATGAGAAATTTTAATTTATGCTTTCTCCATTTTCATTTTATTTCTTTTTGATTTTTGGGAATTTCTCAAGTGACAAAATTACATTTGTATTGGAAACCAGGAATACGTACAGACTGGGTTTAATGCACACTGATCAACTAGGTGATGTCATACAAATGATGTAAACTTTGGATGCTATAACTCATCTGAAAGTAGGAACTAATATTTCTTTCAGTAGCATCCTCTTCCTGCTGGCCTCTCTCCATCTTTCTCCCCTTGTCTTTCCTGTCTTCCTTATTTTCCTGCTGAAGTGTTTTTGTTTGTTTGTTTGTTTTCTACTACATTGCCAAGCTCACCTTGACATCCTGGCCTTACAGGTTCCTTCTGCCTCTGCCTCCAGAATAGTTGAGGTCACAGATATCTGTTACCATACCTGACCACCTTATTGGTCTTTCTTAGGAATAAACAAAACATATATGCAGAAACATCTCTTGGTGAGCAAGAGGCATTCAGCAAGCTTTGTACTAGTGTAATCTTGCTTCAGAAAACATGTGCTGCAAATGGAACTAATCAGCTTTTTCAGTAGAAATTCCATCATCCTCTTTTTCTCCCTCCTTCCTTTCCTTCCTTCATCTGTCTCCTTTTTTCTCTCCTTCCTGATTTTTTCTCCCATTCCCTCCTCCCCTTTTCATTCTTTCTCCTCTTCCTCCTTCCCCTTCATTTTTTTCTTTAAAAAAATTTTTAAAGACAGAATCTCATATATGCAATACTGACCTTGAACTCCTGATCCTTCAGTCTCCAGTCTCCAAGAGCTGGTGGTACAGACCTCTTCCCTCTTTATTTCAGAAAGCTATTGGTTGATTTAACATGTTTGTGCTTCTTCCATGAGACTTCAGCCTGGTAAAGAGTGTTCATTTGTGCGGAGACTTTTCTTTTGGTGGTTATTTCCACCAAATATTGTTAGACAGTTTACTACTTCTCACCAAACTGTGTATGTCATGATTTCCCCCTTTGCAAAGGCAGTAAAGGGTTAAAGCAAAGGAGGTATTTTCTGGTACTTGTTACTAATTTATCTTACCGATTGTCCCTTTTTGCACCTTAAGTCTGTATCCAGTGAAATGCCAAGACGAAGGAGTGGGGCTCTTCTTGTTGCCTAAACACTGGAGTCAAACATTGGATGGAGACTGTGCCTTTGTAGCCTTTCTGAATAATTCTCTTCTCTCCTTACTCACACATTCTCACATCTGATTGGAAGGAATCTTTATTCTAATGAGACAAGTCTTCCTCAACAAATGTGTAATGCTTAGGTGAGTGTAAAACGTTAGCCACAGTAAAACCTCTCCTTTCTATCTCATTCGAAGACTAGAGGTAGAAAATATAATAATCTGCAATGATAGTTTTTAGATAATTGTCTCAATTCTCTTTTCTTTGCTATTCATCCATCCACACCCTTCTGAACTTCTTCTATATGACAAGTGGCCAAAACACAAAAGCTAGTGTCCAAATAACAGTAAGAGAAAAGAACAAACTTTGGGTGGGTCCAGCATTGAGCCACTTTCTTTTGTACATTTCGTAGTTCCTGATCCAGACCATCAGATTAACAGCTTGCTCAGGGAAACGGTGCCTCACCTAAAGAAGAAGGATCCTGATTTTTACTTCAGTGTCCTGTGTCCCCCACAAAGCTGAGTTGATCTTATGTTCACTTAGGGCTTTCAGAAAAACTACTGAGTGGCCTTAGAGAAGCAAAGCCTTTTTGGCTCATAGTTTCAGGATTTCCACTAGGTGGCATCCTAATTCAGAAGTGTTGCTGTAGACTTCCTGCAAGCTTCTACCCTAACTGGAACCAAAGAACCACAAGGTGTTGGTCCCTAAACTCTAGACAATTTGGATAAAAGTATTTAATCCTGAAATGAAGAAAATTTCAACTCATGAGCAAAAATGTGGCAGTTAAAGTGTGCAAAAATTCATTGTAGATTGTTATTCTGGGTTTACTTGTTAGGCCCATGGTGTACAATAATCTAAGAGCACTTCTGCTTCTCTTGAAGGGCTTGGTGCTCCTTGTAGATAGAGGGTGGGCCGAAGTCACAGAGAGGAGACGGAGATTGATACTGTAAACAACTCCCATTGCACATGCAAGTTCCCAAACTTGAAGGAACAGAGAAATAGACTTACAATCTCCTTTAAATTTGTAGCTTCCAGCTCTGGTTTAGATGTGAAATGATTGGTTGCTGTGTTTCAAAATCCTAACAGAATAACTGTTCAGTGGTTCCAGATGTTTTCGATAAAAAGCTTGGAATTGTAACATCAGCAGCAAAAGCACAGGCTACAGATTCTGTGTTCCATGGGGGAGTGCCGAGCAGATCCAAAGGAGAAAGCAAACAGACTTTCTGCCCCACCCAGAGCATTTGTTCTCTGAGAAGAAACAGATTAGTAAGGACAATTGTAAATTATCTTTTTAATATGTTTATATGTGCAGAGAGGAGAGAGAAATCTAGATTTCTAGCACAAAGCCAGCAGACAAAAAGGTTAATCTACATATTTCAAGCAAGCACTCTAGTGTAGTTCAGAAAATTATAATGGTTTTGAAACATTTCTCTCTGATTATGTAAAGTTTCGAAGGACAAAGACCTTGGTTTTTATTTGTTTGCTTCTTATGCAAGGCACAGAATGCCTATTAAAGTGATATGGATCATCTTTACTGAGTTTGATAGAGTTGGTATAGAAGAGCTTGCCAGTGATTAAAGCATCATGGGTTCCCTAGAGAGATGCCTGGGAACTTACAAGCAGGAAACATTTGATTCTAATTAGAGCATAAGGGAGAGGCAGTGAGGATCAGACCATGTTTAGAACAGGGGGAGGCAGCTGCGTGTTCATTGGGAAGAGGGGATTCAAAATTATGGCTTGATGAAAGTTGATCCATAAAAGATAATAGGCAGTCAGTTTTCTGTACACGAAAGCCTCCAGGACCTTCTGATCTATGCCCTTAAACCACATAGGATGAACGTATTTGTAAATCCTGGCCAGATTCCCATGCTCTTGGTTAGCATAAGAGAGAATTTTATTTACAACTTCTTAATCTCTTTAATTGTCTTGTTTCTACTGTTGTTAGCATTGTCTATACTGAAAAGCAGCATGTTTCCTGGACATGGTGATGACGTGGGTGAGCCAAGGCTTGTTCTCTAGGGCGTAAGAAAGAGGCCCTCACCCACCTTCATGCTTTTTATGTACGTTAGGAGGGTCAGGGCAGATGAGGCTGTGTTAGAGTTGAGACAGACATCTGGGTAGACAGATGGATGAGAGAAAACGCTTGCAGCCTTAGCTGGGTTTACTGTGGTTCTCTTAAACTGGGTTAGCAGCTTTAAACACCTGGCCTGAGGAAATGGCGAATCATCAGACCTTCTTTGCCCCTTTTACAACTTCCGAAAGAAAATACCTTTCACCAACTTTGCTTGCAATATTGACAGAAGCTGGGACTTTTAATCTCTTCTCTTCCTTTCTGTTGTGGTATTTAAAACTGTACATTCACATTCTCTACATCTGTGTAAGGGACTAGTCTCTGACTAGCTCTCCCAGAAGGAGTTAATACTCCTTTTCCTTTCTTTGGTTTGTTTTGAGACAGGGTCTCTTTATATAGCCCTAACTGTCATGAAGCTCACTGTGTAGACCAGGCTGGCCTCATACTCACAGAGATCTTCCTGCTTTTGTCTCCAAAGTACTGGGATTAAGGGCACACCCAGCCCACTTTCTTGTCTGTCTATCTGCCTGCCTGCCTGCCTGCCTGTCTGTCTCTCCTCTCTCTCCTCTCTCCTCTCTCCTCTCTCCTCCCCCCCTCTCTCTCTCTCTCTGTCACACACACACACACACACACACACACACACACACACACCCCTTTTCGCTTCTTCCATTCCTTTTCCTCCTTGCCCCTCCAAAGTTGGTTTCAATAAGAGAATGTCTGAAAGTCAATGCTTTCTAGAGGAGGGCTGTCCCTGAGGAGGAGTAGGTTGGCAACAGAAAGGTCTGGAGTAGTAGGAAAACACACAAATAAAGTTACAGAGTCCTGCACAGGACCCAGTTAATATGAAGGAGAAATGCGAAGGGGAAGGAAGTCTCAGCAAAGTGACTCTTCTTAGTCACGAGTACTGAGAGACATGCATACATTTATCCTATACCATCTCTTTAACTTTCTTTAAAGCTTTCCCAAACCTCAGATAAAACCTTAACTCTTGGTGATTTCTAAACCTTGCCAGACATTTTTATAGCCAATTCTACATCCTAGAGACATAACTCTGAAATATTTGGCTAACATTTTTCTGATATTAAATCATTGCCTTTGCATTCTGCAGGGAGATACAGTATATGCTTTGGCTGGATTTAGTATTCTGCATTTTCCCTGAATAGCTAAGGCTGTTGTACAGACTTGTAGTGTTTAGGATAACACCCCCTTTCTTTATTAGCATACTACAGACTTCAAAGGGACTGAGGTTGCTTCTTGCCATGTCTGACAGAGCCTTTTTCACTGGGGACTTGTGAGGAGGAGGAGCAGGAGGAAGCCTGTTGGAAAAGGAAGCCTTGTTTTTTCTCTTCGTCTGTAGATGAATCATGTTCCCACCACTGCAATTAGGTTTTCAAACCTCCAAGGCTGTTGGTGTAGATCTGAAAGGGCAAGTAATGACGATCTTGAGAGAGCAGGGTAAAGGGTGTGGAGGCTGCGGAGGGATGGGCTAGCTAGAGGCAGCCAGCTAGGGAGGGAAGGAGGGAGGACATCTGGAGGAGTGGTCTGTTTTCCTTGTACTCGGCTGTCCTTGGATACTTTCAACTTAAGTCAAAATCCAGCCCTGCTACCGCTGAAGGAGCTGCAGACTGGCTAAGAAACTGGATCCTCTAGAAAGTACCTCCGACTTGGTTTGTCTTTCTTTTAAAAAAAAAAAAAATTCCAATATAGGTTTCCTTGCTTTTGTTGTTTTAAAGAATTCTATCATGGCATCCCTTTGAAATAGCCATCTTCCTTTTTTTATCCTCCTCTCTTTGTGGGAGAGTGCATACTGAGTTTTTATTACTGGCTCTGGGTTTTCTGGATACATGTGCCAACCATTATGCTCAGCCAGTTCGTTCTTAATTTTTCTACCGGAGTTCTCGGCAGTGATGGAAAGGATCTGTGCTTCTCTTTCAGTCAAGATCTGCACAGCAACGGTCTTGAGGCAGTCACTGCTTATAGTATGAATTATAAACTCAACGCCTCAGCGCTCTGAAGTTGCCAGAAAGTTCTCACTCCGTTCGTGGAATTGGATTCTTTTTTTCTTTTTAATTTAATTTTCTTAACCGAAGAATTTTCTATAAAGAGGAGTCTAGAAGCAGAAGTCTCCTCCCGCCCACTGTGAGAAATTTGGAATTCTGGACCTGTGTGAGCACATTGGTCCCTGGGTTCAGTAGGTGTATATCTACATTTCTTTCCTACATCTGGGCAAAATGTATGAACGGCACAAGAGGCGTTATAGTCTGTGTGACATCTCCAAGGTGGACAGGACTGTCGATGTAGTGTTGTTGAAGGTAAGAAGGGGCCACACCTTACTCATTCTGAAGGGTTCCAGTCTGATTTCTCTCTTTATCCAGTAGCCATGTCTTGATCCTTTCTAAACTGGGATGAAGTGTGAGAAAGCCTGGGCTAACAGTGATAGAAGAAGAGAAAGAGGGGGTGATTTTCAAATTCTTTAAAGGAATGTCCGAACAGAAGCAGTGTGTCAGTGTGTGTGTGTGTGTGTGTGTGTGTGTGAGAGAGAGAGAGAGAGGGGGGGGGAGGGGGGGGGAGAGAGGGAGAGAGAGAGAGAGAGAGAGAGAGAGAGAGAGAATCTGCATCAAAGCACTTATTACTGAAATACTTTTTACTTGCTTTAAGTAGAGTCTGTGTTCAGGAGAGCCTCATATTGAAGAATCACAAAGGGAGAATTCAACTTCAGTCATCCTTTTGCTGGATGCCTCTGTCTTTGGTTGCTTGCCCCATCCCCACACCCCAATTCTACCTCCCTTCTGCCTGAATCTCCTTTCTCTGTGAACTTCCCTTTCTTGGTCCCTTTGTCTGTGTCTGTCTTTTCTATCTGTTCTCCTGCTGTCTCATTCTTCATACCCCAGAGGAAAGAGAAGACCTTATTCTTTCATTTGGAAGTGTCTCCAGTCAGCTTACACACTAATGTGGCTGAGCTGTTCTTCTCGTTTGATTTGACTTTTTTCTGCTGTAGCTTCTGACTGTTGATAAGCTGCATTTATTTGATTTCATATCATTAGTAATGTTGGGTGTCTAAGCAGGAAGGGGGTGGAGACTCTGGACAGGCTAATTGTTCACAGAAGGCATCCTTGAATCTAAAATTAGTAAGAACGTCTACATTCGGTAAGACCAGAGTCTGGGAATGTTGGACAACTCATAGAGTACTTTTTGGAAGTTTAGCAGTTTTCTGGCAAAGGCAGGGAAACTGGAAGTCAACCAAGTACTTCACTGATGCCAAAGAACCTGAACATCTAAATTTGGGAGAGTGGAGACGATTAAGTAAAAAAGGAGTAATTTTGGATAAAGTGCTAGTGTAATGTCTGGGTTAAGGAAATAGTGGAGGTCTATTATTGGTATCAACTCAGTTTAGTACTTAAGATAACTGGTTTTCTTTTATTGCATTTAATATTTTTGTTGATGTATGTGTAGCATGGCTCACCTGTTGTGGTCAGAGGACAGCTTGAGGGAGTTTGTTCTGTACTTTCTCCTTGTGGGTCCTAGGGATCAAACTCAGGTGCTCAGGTTTAGCAGCAAGCACCTTAATCCAGTGAGTCCCTCCCCCCTGCACTGCTGCCCCTCCCCCCGAGCCAAGATACTAAATTACTAGAGCACTTACTAAATTTGTTGAAGCAGCCTAGGCTGACCTGACTCTCAAACCCTCTTCCTTTGGCCTTTCAGGTATGGGTTACCTCAGCCTCTCCCTAAGGGAAGCTGGCAAATGAGCTCAGAAAGTGAGACACAGAAGCCAATGAAATCCCACATTGGGTGTGGCACTTAAGAGGAGATGTGATTTGAGGTGTAGTGGTGTCCTTGTCCCTCAGTAATCACTCTCAGGTGGTTTAACTTGCCAGGCCTACTTTGTAATTTGGTGTTTTGAACTTGTTCCAAAGATGATGTTGGTTTTAATGTCTCTGAAAAGTCATTTCCTCTGAGAGATAACAATTATCTCTTGATATTTTGCTTCTTATATAATAAATGTAGAGAGGCTACTTTCTAGGATCTTTATTTTATGATGCCTTTTGATTTCACAGGCCAGGGAACGACTGAACACTCTCTTTCTGTGTGTCACAAAGAATCTCTCTTTCCTTCTCCTCCTCTCGTCTTGCCTCCTTCCTCCTTCCCCATCTTGGTTTAGGAGGGGTGCCAAAAGATGGTGGCAAAAGTGGGGAGAAAGGACAAGAGATAGTTATGGGGACACATAGCAAAGTATAGTGACATACATATTTAAATTTCATAATGAAAAAAAATCATTATTTTATCCTTAAAATTATAAATAGGGGCAGGAAAGAGGCTCAGCGGCTAAAAGCACTTGTTGTTCTTGCAGAGGACCTGGGTTTGATTCCCAGCACCCACATGGTGACTTACAGCCATCCCCAACTCCAGTTCTAGGGCATCCTCTGAATTTCACATGCATCAGTCATACATGTGATACACATATCTATATACAGGCAAAGCAACCATACACATAAAATAAATGTAAAAAATTAATAAAATCAAGTAAAAAGAAATCCAAAACTATGTAGTGCCATACAGCCTAGTTGGGCATGAAAGTTCTATATAAATAAAACTAACTGAGTTCAGGCTTCTTAATTTGGAGATAACTGTGTTTCTGTTTCCTTTTTCTATGAGTTATTTGACTTGAGCCTTATTTGTCAGGCAGTGACTATTTTACCCCAATTTTCTATGAAGAAATACTAGAAATAAGACTGAGACCTGAACATTATAAAGTATTAAATACCTGTCACAGGGCAGACAAGGGCAGAGTCTGTGAGGTACTCTTCATAAGATCAACAGTAAGCAGAGAAACAAGCACAAACAGTGTGATAGGACACAGACAAGCAGGGTGCTTCATGGGGGCAGCACTCCAGAGGAGGAGAGGATGTCTGTATGGAGGATGAAGGAAATTTTCTAAAAGGAATTGGCGGAGTCCCTGAGGAAGAGACAAACTGATAAGTACATCCTGACAGATAGGAACATTCTGCATAGCAAGCAGCAAGTCAAGTGTTAAGACTGGAGCCAGAATTGATACACAAAAGCAGGTAGCCGTGGTGGGGGCCCTTTCTCACTTTGCTTTTAAAAAGATCATTCTAGCAGTGTGAGAATCCCATTAGGGCAGACCCCAACATAGTCAAATGACTTTGCAGTGGAGTGAAATAAGGAAAGAATAGATATGAAGCATATAAGTATTGAGTGTTTGCATTGTCAATCATTATCTCTTCGCATACAAGAACACAGATTAGAATAGGCAGTAATTTCCCCCTATATGTCACACTTCATAAGTAATCAATGATAGGATGTAACCCCAGGTCAAACTCTTCACAGCCCATGCAGTTTCTTGCTGTCCTTGGCCTCCTTTGAGTTAACCCATCCTTTTATTACATGAGTACACACACACACACACACACACACACACACACACACACACACACACACACACACACACACACGACTACACATTCTTTTCTGTTGTAAACTTATGTTGCAAGAAGTCATGGACATTGTGTTAAAAAAAATCCTTTTTATGGCATTTTGGATAGGTGCATGATAGCATATGAGTTCATTTTGTCTCAGTTTGTAGCAGGGTTTCTCTATAATTAATTTGCTTCTTTCTTTGCCTCCCTCACATTAGTGGTCTCTAATTACTTTCACATTATTTTGAATGTCAGTATTTTCTATCAGTATTTTAAAATCATGTTGGGAGACTGGGGAAATGTCTCAGTTAATAAAAGTGGTCCCTAGCACTCATTGCAAAAGTCAGGCATGGCAGTGCACATCTGTAATCCCAGTTATGTGGAGATGGAGACAGGAGAATTCCTGAGGCCAGGTTAACTGACAAAGATCTGTAAGTCCAGTGAGAGACTAAGTAGTACAATAGAGTATAATGGAGAAAGATACCAACATTGACCTCTGGCTTCCTTACCTGTGTGCAAGCATATGCCACTTAAATTCTCAAGTGATCATCTACACATTCTCACTCCACTTTTACATAGAAATGTACTTTTTTATACAAAGAACTTAGTCATTTTTCATATGTTCATCAGAGTACCTACACATACAAAATGAGGTATCTTAATCCTATTTAAAAACTTTCATAGATTTTCTTAAGTAGTTTTACTGCCTCAACCCTGATTGGCATTGAACTTCCAGACTGGCCTGGAACCCAGAGATATCCACCTGCTTCTGCTGTCTTGAGTGCTGAGATTAAAGGTATAGGTCACCTAGCCTGACTTTAATAGATTTTTCTTGATTGAAATTAATTGATACTTTAAGATTTGCAAATACAGATTCATAAGCCTTGTGTTGCTTATGAATTTTAATTATACTAATAATTTTAGTGTAAGAATATAGAAATTAAACATAGGAGTAATCTCAAAGTTTAGATTGTGAGCCTTTCCCTTTGTTATTCTATACTTAGAACTCCAGTCCCTAATCAATGGTATTCAAATAATTCACTGTGAATTAACTTCAATATTCCCCATTTGTTATATACCCATACTTTCTGTGACTTACTTTAAATTCTTATCTACATGTTTGTCACTTCTGTATAATTAGTCTTGTCTGTCAGAGTCAAGGTCTCAGTAGCCTAAGATAGCCTTGAACTCACTACATAGCCAAGACTGGCCTTAAACTCCTATGAGTACTGCCTCCACCTCCCAAATGCTGTGATTATAGGTGTGTACCGAGCTTGACTCCATGTAGGCTCTCTGAAGTGTCTTATAAATAATAGAACCTAGCTGGATTGTGTTGCATGTTCCCCCAACACAGTATACTCATAGACATCCCTCTCCTTCGCACATGGCATTCCTCCCTTGCTTCCTGCGTCTTGATACAGATATGGCTTCTACTCTTTGGATAAATGATTTGTAACTATAAATCATATGTTTAAAAAAGGATATGAAATAATTTTAATTGTTGGCAGAGGCCCTTTGATACCAACATGACCCTTTCCCCATTGTTCTTTAAGAAACTAATGTTGATTTCATGTGTTGACTGATGACAGCCTTCTTTAACTAGACAATGGCAAATGAGAGCATTCATAGAAGACACCAAGTGTTTGAAGCTTACTCCCATGCTAGCATACCAAAATAGAGGTGTTCAGCAGTGTGTGACCAGACTTGTTAATTCCTGATTAATTAAGATTAATTCCTGATTTGGGGTGATTTTAGCACCCATTGTGTGTTAGTAGTTTAGGTACCTGGAAAATACAAAAATCTATATATTAATAGTAATACAAACCTGATGTTACTGAAAGTTTAATGGGAGCCAGTTTTGTAGCTAGCAGTTCCGAATGCTAGTTGAATGATCAGAGGATTTCCAAGTGTTTTCTGTATTATAAATGAAAAATACTGCCGGGCAGTGGTGGTGCATGCCTTTAATCCCAGCACTTGGGAGGCAGAGGCAGGCGGATCTCTGTGAGTTCAAGACCAACCTGGTCTACAAGAGCTAATTCCTGGACAGCCTCCAAAGCCACAGAGAAACCCTGCCTCAAGCACTCCCCCCCCCCCAAAAAAAAGTAAAATACTTAAAAAATGACAGTCCCCTCTCTATGCTCAGCCAGGTATAGTTTCTCAGGTACAGGGTTACCTGATATAATTTTGACTCAAGTGTTGGCTTGTGTGTTCAGATGGTGGATTTTTGCTTCCTTTTCTTCAGCCTCATATCTTTGACTGGATTGCCCAAGAAGGTTGCAGAGGAAATAAGTGTTGGTAGTGGCCAGGAAGACTGGGTGTTACCATAGCCTGTATTGTATTATTAGGATGTTCAGTTATAAACAGTGGCACTGACACTGGCAGGAACAACATATTTTGAAAATATTTGCCTCTATTTTCAAACTGTAGAATCTCAGGATGGGTGGCTCGGGTTATCACAGAGGTCCTCAGGCTGCACTGAAGGGATGGGGAAAAAAAAAAAAAAAAACAGGCTGTGTCTGACATTTCTTTGAATGTACCTTTCATTATCTGTACTCTGTATACACTGTGAAACTTCAGAGTACTGAGTCCCTGTGGTGTCTGAGCTGGTTTTCATGGCAGCACTTATCAGCAGGGCAGAACCAGTGACATTTTTAGCTGAAGAAACACTAGTGTGCTGTAAGTGACTTCTGTCTCCAAATGAGACAGATATAAAATCTGTTTCTAATTATTAGCTACCTGTTGAGTGAAATTTCTGAATCATCTTGAACTAGTCCCTACTTTTTCTAGCCATTGAGTCACTTACCCAACCTGTTATTTTATTCACAGCTGTGTGGTTGCATGAGAGCAAAAATCTATGTGGGCAATCTCATAATCTCAAAATACTAGTGGTATCCACATTGATCTGAACCTTTTGCTAAGTCTACTCAGAATAGACTTTAAAAAATAATAAAGAAGAGTATAGTGCAAGGAATTACTTTATTCTTAGTGTGCAAACACACTGGATGTAGAGAGAATTTGGGGGGAAAGGGACTAATAGGTGACTAAACATTGCTTTGATCAGAAATACCTGTTAACTTTTGATCTCCTACAACACACGTGTGCTCAGTGCCTGGCATTATATCTGATTTTTAGCAACTGTATGAAAGTATTTGTAATGGAGCCACATATTGTGGCTTTTAATTGCCTTAGTGTTGCATGGGAATGAAGCTGTGTACATGAAGAATAGTACTGAGTGAGAGTGGTGCAAACCTGTCTGCCCCATCAGTGATTCCGAAATGGGCCAGGAGGAGGAGTGTTCTGTAAACCAAATTCTATCTCTTGAGCATCTTACTTACTTGTTGTAAAGCACAGTATTCTTCACACATGAATATGATACGCTCTGCATTGCTGTTACATGGGATGTGGTTGAAAATGCTGATGCATGTTTTAACATTCCTTACTCACAGCAACATGGAGATTGCCCTCTGGCTAATGGCATTGACCATGACTGATAGCATCTAGCTCAGATTACTGGCTATGATTTGGCTTTGTGGGATGCCTGTCAAGTTTTGTTTA
Source organism: Cricetulus griseus (assembly GCF_003668045.3). NCBI lineage: Eukaryota > Metazoa > Chordata > Mammalia > Rodentia > Cricetidae > Cricetulus > Cricetulus griseus. Next base: position 121,711,002 of record NC_048596.1, on the reverse strand, counting down.
AATAAGTTTGAATCTCTTAAACTGCTGTACGTTCACTTCTTAATCTGTTATATAGTGTACATAATAAATTTACCATTTTAATCATTTGGGGGTACAGTATAAGTTCAGTGATATTAAGTTACACTTTTGTTTTGTTTTGATATCACTACTAGATAGCTCAAAGAATTTCCATTTTTCTAAACTGGAACTTTACACCTGTTAAACAGTGAATCTCTATTCCTCTCATCCCTGAAAACCATTATCTTACTTTCTGTCTGATTTTGAGTAGAGCCATGCTGTATTTGTTCATTTGTGGCTATCTTGTCACTTAGCATAATATATTTGAAGTTTATACAAGTTGTAATTAATATGTGTCAGAGTTTCCTTTTTAAGGCTAAATAATATTCTTTGTAATATCATATGCTCTATTTGTTCACATACACACACCCCTGACCACTCAGCTCTGTTAACTATTTAGCTATTGTGAATGGTGCTGCTGTGACCATTGTGTGTAAGAATCTGCTTGAATACAGGCTTTCATTTTTTGGGGTGTATTATCAGAAGTGAAATTGCTGGGCCAAGGTAATTGTGCTTTTAGGAATGCCACATTATTTGCCACAGTGGCTCTCACATTTAATACCAGTAACATCCTACCACCAGTTCAAAAGACTTCCAGTTTCTCTGCATTTCCAAGACTTGTTTTTTTTTTTTAAGTAATAGCATAATGATTATGAAGTGATGGCTCATTCTGGTTTTTATTTGTGTTTTCCTGATATGCTATTTGTATTTTAAGAAGCCAGTCAGTATGCACACTGTGCTTATTTTCTATGTGTGTGTGTGTATGTATGTGTGAATAAGAACATGTATGCAACTGAGCATGTGCAACTGTAAAAATTTGCATTTTACCCGGGCATTAGTGGCACACGCCTTTAATCCCAGCACCTGGGAGGCAGAGGCAGGCGGATCTCTGTGAGTTCGAGGCCAGTCAGTAATAGTAGTAGGCTTTCCCCTAAAGCCATGACTTACCTAGTCCTATGATTTTGGCCCTTTAGCACTGTCAGGTATAGGATCCATCTCATAGAGTAGACCTTAAATCCAGTCAAACATTTGGTCATTATTGTACCATTATATCTTACGGGCAGTTAACTGTTGTAAGCCTGAGGACTGTGACGGATGAAACTGATGATTGCCTTTGTTCTCTGGTAGCTTGCAGAGTCCCTTCCAATACCTTGAATGCTAGTCAGTAGGCATAAAACTTTTATCTGGAGTTTCTCTAACAACACTATACCAAAGTTGGCTTCTTAATACTAACAAATGTACCATAGTAACATCAGATGCTGGGAAACAGGAAAGGAGGCAGGTGGGTATACAGGAACTTCCTGTACTATCTTTGCAAACTGAGCTCATTGTAGTAATTTATGCCTTTTTCTGTCAAGTGCCATGATTATAAAATAATTGTTAAATACAATTAGAATATAACCACAAAATAAAATTTGAGAAACTATAGAAAGGTTGAAAAGAATATTAGATTATGATCATACAAGCATAATTGCTTATTTAAAAGTTCATTCAAACTTGAAGTTTTTTTTCCCACAGAGGTATGATCATATTGAGATATTTCTGGTACCTGTATATTTTTTTAAAATTAATAGTATATACTGATTGTTTAAAAATGTGGTGGTTCTGAGATTTTAGCTTCCTAAAGCTGGTAAGTTAACTAGCTTGTGTCTGTTTGACATACACTAAGCCTTGGAAACAATCTAGAACAAAAGGTCAGCACCAGACCTGCAGACATGCCTGAGGTTTCTGGAAGAATGTTTCCTAACACTAGTGTGTCATCGCATAATGTATTACCTTTTAAAAAGAAGTATTTTTATTTTGTTTTCATTTTTGTGTATTTTTGCAAAATAGAGTGCTCACTAAATGTAACATATCAGGTCCTAAAGTGAAAGAAATATAGGGTGTAGTAAATAAGTATTCAAGGTGAAGAATGTTTCTCTTACACATTGGCCATGGACCAATAAGGATGGTATTGGATAGGGTTCAATTTTAAGACACACAGTGTTAGCTTTTCAAAAATGTTGACTGAAGAGATCATTGTGGGTTCTGGAGAGGGAAAGAGCAGCATCATAGTTCAGGGAGTTTCATTTTTATGCTCTTCGTTCATATTTGAGAATCCCTTAAGCTTTTTTATTTCTGTTAAGTTCATTTCAGTGTTTATGCAACCTCTTCCTGTTACAGTAATAATAAAAGGGGCAAAAGGAGTTTTTACTTTTTCCACTTCAGACACACTTTTATGTTGAAGCGTTTTGATTGGTAACAGAGAAACATCTCACAGTAAAAATGAGATACAGGTTAAAACTCAGAAAATTCTCTGAGCCACTACTTTGGTTTTGTTTGTTTGTTTTAGTTTGGCTTTATCTGATTTTGTCTTTGTTTATTTGTTTGTTTGTTTAAAGAAAATGTGCTGGGGCTGGAGAAATGGCTTAGCAGCTAAGAGCACATAGTCCTTTTGCAGAGTTTGGTTCCAAGCACCAAGGTCAGGTCACCCTGTAGGGGATATAATATCCCTGGCCTCTTCAGGCACCTGTACTTAGGTGTGTGTGTATATGCGTGCGTGCGTGCGTGTCTGTGTGTGTGTGTGTGTGTCTGTGTGTCTGTGTGTGTCTGTGTGTCTGTGTGTGTCTGTGTCTGTGTGTGTGTCTGTGTCTGTCTGTCTATGTGTACACATGTGCACATGCTCTATAATATAAATCATTTTTAAATGCTTCTTTGGGTCTTTGAAAGATGTGGGTAATGTTTTGTAAAGTCACTGACTTTGTTACTGCTAGTTGCACCACCAGATTACCTCTCTGGAGAGGATATTCTGTATAATGCTAGGGAAGCTACTGATTGTGTTCCACTTTTATGACTTTTTTTTTTCTGTACTAATGAGCAGAAATGAGCATATGGTTTGCATTTCATATGCAGTTGCTCACAAGTAATTTATTTCTCCTGTTGTCAAAAATAGGAAGAAAAATGTCTTTTAGCAAAGTCCTAATCCAACTTGGTGTGCATTAAATAAAATTCTTTTTTATCAGCACGGTGGTTTAGTATTTTGTCACTAGTGATCACAAATATAATGAGTATATATTGTATTCTAGAGAGGTCATTGTTTTCTCATTCTAATTATTCATCCATATGATAATGTGTTCATATTATTTAGAAATTCAGTTGAATTTCAATGAGATTAGAAAATTAAAGTGCTTGTAGAAACCATTTTATACTTTTTGTTGAGGGTCTAATTTATATGTAAAATATCCAGTGGTTTAGGGATATAGTTAAGTGGTAGATCACTTGCCTATGGGCCACAAAGCCCTGGGTTTAATCCTTAGCTCCAAGATACATGTGTGTACACACACACACACACACACACACACACACACACACACACACACACACACAGTTTGCATTTGCATTTTGGTGCATTTTAGTAAATATTAAATTGTATAGTCACTGTTCCGTCACATAGGAGTACATTGATTCAACTCAAAATTCTTCTGTCTGGTTTCCCTTTCTCTCTGTCAATCACTAACATGACTTCTGGCACTGAAGCTTTGCCTTTTCTAAATGGCATACGGATGAAAACTGGTAGGTTCCTGGGTCTAGACTTTTCCCTCTGCCTCTTGGAATAATACTATTAAGATTGGTCCATATTGTTTTAATCAGTGTATCATCCCTTAGGAATATTGCGTTGTGTGTACATATGACAGGTTATTTCTGTCGGTCTGAATCTATCATGACTTAAGCTGCTATTAAAAAGTCTTAGTGTGGGTAGGAATATGTTTAGGACTAGCAAGATTGTGCAGTAGGTAAAGGTGCTTGCTACCAAGCCTGATGACCTGAGTTTGATAACAGGGATCTATATTGTGGTATTCGAGAACCATCTGCCTCAAGTTGTTCTTTAACCTACACACACACACACACACACACACACACACACACTGGCATAAGTGTGCATACACACATGGTGCATACACACATGGTGTGTGTGTGTGTGTGTGTGTGTGTGTGTGTGTGTGTGTGTGTGTAGAATTTAAAGAAAGATCTTTCTTGGATTAATAACTTAGTCCATTGCTGGGTGGAATATAAGTATGTGTTTGCTATTACAGGAACTTCTAGCCTAGTTTGGAAATTTTGATTTGCCTTTCACATGACATCAGCAGTACGTCCATGTTTACTTTATATTCTGGCCAACACTCTTTACTATTAGTCTTTAATTTTTCTGTTCTAGTGGGCATTTATTTATATGCCTTTAAGATTGACTTTTTTTAATGTTGTATGTGTATGCAGGTACCCCCAAAGGCCAGAAGAGGGAATCAGATTCCCTGGAGCGGGAGTTACAATTAGTTATGAGCTGCCTTACATAGGCTTCCTCTGGAAGAGCAGCAGGCACCCCTAACCACAGAGCAGTCTCTCCAGCCTCTTTGTTAATGTTTTTCTGTTGAACTGACATTGCTAGGAATGCTTTCTCATGCATATATTGTGTTCATGCTGTTTTTTGGTTTTTCAAGATGGGGTGTTACTGTGTTGTATGACCCTGGTTGTCCTAGATCTCACTCGGTAGACCAGGCTGGCCTTGAACTCACAGAGATCTGCCTGCCTCTGCCTCCTGAGTGCTGGGATTACATGTGTGCCAACACCACTACCTAGTTTTTCTATTAGTGTTCTGATCATTTATTTTAGTAAATGTCACATTTTACCAAGTTGCTTTCCCCTTTTGGTATTCCTCAGTTTGTGAGTTTTGTAGACAAAATTGAATTTTTAAATTATTTATTTTTGAGACTATAATGTATTTATATCATTCCCCCTTTCCTTCCTCCATCAATTGCTGTTATGTATATATCTTTTCTTTTGCAATGCCATGATAACCTTTTGTTCTTGGATTTAACCCACTGTTGGCACTATGTTTATCTTACACATGTATTGCCTAAGTCAGGGTATCAAAACTTTTGCTCCTGACTCTTCTTCACCATTGTCCCTAACTAAGAGTGATTGATTATTGTTGTTCGGTTTTTAACTGGTTTTGATATCAGTAATGCTGGGCCCAGAAAATAAGCTGTGTAGTTTATCTGTTTCCTGAAAGAGATTGTGTAAAATTTGTATTATCTCTTCTGAAGCATTCATGGGATTCACTAGGAAACCTCTCGGCCTGGGGTTCCCTTTAAAGCAAAGTTTTTTGTTTTTGTTTTTGTTTTTTTTGGGGGGGGGTTTTGGTTTGTTTTTTCGAAACAGGGTTTCTCTGTGTAGCCCTGGCTGTCCTGGAACTCATTCTGTAGACCAGGCTGGCCTTCAACTCACAGAGATCCACCAGCCTCTGCCTCTTGAGTGCTGGAATTAAAGGTGGGCACCACCACCACCCGACTAAAGGAAAGTTTTAAACTATGAATATTCGAGTTATTTATGTCATCATGCATAAATTAGATTTAATGAATTTTACACATAATGTTGACAATAATCCTTTATTATCCTCCCAGTGTCTGTAATCTGTGGTTTCCCTCTTGGATTCCTGGTACTAGTAGGTAGCTAGTAATCCTTCTCATCTGGGCAGTTAGGGTTTTGCTGATACTATTGCCCAGCTTTTCTGATTGTTGAAACTAGCTGTTTTTCTGCTCTATGAAACACTGAGTGCTGTCTATTTCCATTTTTACTTGCTGGTTTTGGATTTATGTGCTGTTTACTGATTGTTTTCTCCCTTTTATTGAAAGTAAACTTTTTTTCCTCATATAATATACTCTAATTATAGTTTCTCCTCCCTCTACTCCTGCTAGCTCCTCCTCCCCTCCAGATCCATCCCCTTCCTGTCTTATTAGAAAACAAACAGGCTTCTACAGGATAATAATAAAATAAGACAAAATAAGATAAAATAAATACTAACACATCAGAATAGAACAAAACAAATAAACAGAAGAAAAAGAGCCCAAGAAAAGGCAGAAGAAATAGATATAGATGCATAAAAACATTAAACTGGAAACCATAATGCATACCTAAATGATCTGTAGGGTAAACAGAGAAAAAATGCATAAAACAAAATAAAAATAACAAATTCTTTAAAAAAAAAAAAAGGGGAAAATCCGTGACACACCATTATGAGACAAGGAAAACCCCCAAAGTTGCCCTTGACTTCATTTTCTGTTTTCCATCTACTACTGGACATGCAGTAGATTAGTTTGTTTCCCTAGTGAGACTCTCTTATAGGAAACCAGATTTTCATTTGCAAGTGGTTATCAATTGGAGATTGCTTCTGGGATGGGGGCATATGTCCATTTCTTCATTTAGCTCTAGTGCAGGCCCTGTGCAAGCTGCCTCAGTCTCTATGAGTTCTTTTGTATGCCAGCCCTGTTGTATCTAGAAGGCCTAGATTCCTTGGTGTCCTCCATCCCCTCTAACTCGTATGCTCTTTGCTCCTCCTCTTGTGCAGAGTTCTCTGAGCCCTTAGGGGAGGGATTTGATCAGATATCCCATTTAGGAATGAGTGTCATAAGGTCTCGTATCTCTGCACATTATCTGGCTGTGGATCTCTGTGTGTCTTAGTTGGGGTTTCTAGTGCTGTGATGAGATACCATGACCATGGCAACTCTTACAAAAGGAAACATTTAATTGGGTGGCAGCTTATAGTTCAGAGGTTCAGTCCATTGTCGTCATGGCGGGAAACCTGGCAGTGTGCAGGCAGGCAGAATGCTGGTTACATCTTGATCAGAAGGCAACAGGAATTTGTTCTGTAACACTGAGGGATGCTTAAGCAAAAGACATCTCAAAGCCTGCCCCCACGGTGACACACTTCCTTTAACAAGGCCACATCTCCCAATAGTGCCTGTGAGCTCATGGGGGCCAATTACATTCAAACTGCCATACTGTATTTGTTCCCATTTGCTGCAGGAGGAAGTCCCTCTGATGATGGCTGTATAAGGCAGCATTCTTATGAGTATACCAAGGTCATTAGGAACTATTTTATTGTTCTTTTTTTTTTTGTAGACCAATAATAATATTTGGTTTTATCCAAGGTCCCTGGGCTGTCTAGTCTCAGCTTCTTGGTCACCTCAGCAGTGCCAGGTATAGGCTCCATTTCGTGGAGCGTGCCTTCAGTCAAATCAGATGTTGGTTGGTTATTCCCACAAACTTTGTGCCACCATTGCACTAGCATGTCTTACAGGCAAGAAATCATTATAGATCCCGGGTTTTGTGGCTGGGTTGGTGTTTATTTATCTTTCTCCTGGGACTTCTTTAGTGAAGGCATTTTAAAGTGTTAAATTTTTGTTCTAAGCAATGCATTAGTGATACCAGCAAATTTTTATATGGAAGCTTAAATTTGTATTCAGTTCAACATATTTTCTTTAATATTTCTTGTAGGAGCTGTGAGTTACTTAGTGGTGTTTTCTTTTTTTAGTAGTGTTTTCTTTGCAAAAACTTTTTTTTTTCCTTTTTTAAGATGTGGGGTCCAGGCTTTTGATTTGGGTTTCTGGTTTAATAGTGTGAAGTTTTAAAGCTGTTACATATGCAGCTTATCTTATGTATTAGAGCCCAGAAGATTTATTTTATTTTGAGTTATTTTGTGTGTCACCATATGAACATTCCAAGTAGAATGTGCCCTGCTGCACGTTCTGTGTGTTAGGTCGGACTGTTGGATGTCTCTGAAGTTTTCTAGATCCTTGTATCTATCTACTTGTTCTGTTAGGTACTGAGAACAGACTGTTGAAATGTTTAATGTTAATTTAAAAACACATATTTCTTAAACATCAATGTAAGTAGGAGGTTGTAATGATAAGGTAGTTAAGCAGTGTGTCTTAAGTGATAGAGTGTGTTTGCATTTCCAAGCCTTGCACACTTACTCTGGGTGCCATTCCTGCTGTGTTTTATCCTTCTGAACCTGCTGTCTTTGGTTTAATAGATGTGATAACAAACTTCCTGTAGCTATTATGACCATTTGATGAGAAAATGAGTCAAGAATTCTTTTTGGTTTTTCAAGACAGGGTTTCTCTCTATAGCCCTGGCTGTCCTGGAACTCTGTAAGCCAGGCAAGTGCTGAATTCTTAACATCGTATCTGGTGTATAGTTGTTCTTAAATGGGGACTGTTTTGTATTTTTAAAATTATCAAATTTTGTATGCTTTTCAAAACTTAAGTTGTGGCGACAAATATTTGGTTTTAGTATTCTTTCTTTGTATTTGTTATTTTTTTTAAACCCATGATCTGTACTGTGGCTTGCCTTTTGTGAGTCTTTTCTCATTGCTTTTGTATGACAATATTGCTGAAAATCTTCTTAGAGCTTTTAGTTCAATGTAGATTGCCTTGTTTATGCCACAGTAGAGTTTGTTTTCTTTTTTGACATAATTTTATCTACCTTGCAATAAAATACTAACAGTCAGAGGGTGTAAACAATGCAAACTTTCTGGAGCTACAAAGTTACCATATTGTCTGACACAAATTGTTTTTCTCTTCCAGATCAACCGAGAAAGCTGGTGTACCATAGAGCCATGCCCTGAAGCAACATCTCTTTTGACTTCCAAACAGAGCTCAGGTAGGCCTGTTCATAGTCCTTCTCTAGAAGAAATAATTTGATGTTGTGATCTGCCCTTCCAGGGTACATTACACAGCAAACTAGAAGAAGACATATAAATGTATAGTGTAGTTTTGTAAGCATGGTTTCCCAGTTGAAATAAAAGCACTAAAGGTTTCCTTAATTTTATTTTTGAAATCATTAGTAATTTTAGTGATTATGTGACTTTATGAGTTGTTACTCATTTGTAAAGCAATGTGGTGGTATATAATTATAAACATGTTTTGCTGGGAACCAACCTATGGATCTTAATTTTAGCTGTGTTGATGCAAAAACAAAAGAAACCGTAGCTCTTGCCTCAATGGGAGTAAGAGATAGTTTATTCTAGAGCCAAATTTGAGTGACCATACCCCAGGAACACAGACAGGTTACCCCAAATTCCATGTTCCAGTGTAGAAGCACTTTCATTAAAGAAGTTTTTATATCAATAAAACATAGAAGCCATAAATCAAAATACCTTTTTAAATACATTGGTGGAAACATCAGAGAGGTGGCTATAGCAAGATGAGTGATGCTCTGCTTTCAGCCTCAAATGCCATCTGATCATATTTTTAGCTGTGGGTTTGGTGGAACGTGGTGGTCTGCTATGTTTATAGATTCCAAAAGGTTTTTTCATCTGTTAGTCATAGGATATTAGTTCCAATGTAGAGGTGGACAGGGAATAGCTATTCTGGGGGCTAAAGCTAGTCAAGATAAGGTACTTAATCTCTAAACCCACAACATTCCAGCTTTTCCCCATCACAGCAATCATAATCAATCTGTCTTTGCAGACATAGCTTCTTTCCAGGAAATCTCATTGACAGAGACATACTGGTGTCATATGGGCAGGAGAGCTTTGAAAATGCATGATACCTTGGTCCTGCCCTTAGCAATTCAGATTTATTAGGCTGGGATATGTCCTCGGCATCCACTAGAATCCTTTTTAGGCTCCTTCTGTTTTCTTGAGTAGGCAGAATTGAGAATTCATACCCATACATTTTAGCAACAACAAATAGAATGAAGATCATGCCTCGTTAGGAATTCTAACTTTACCCCAGGTTCAACCAGTTCTGCCATGAGATTCATTCCCCAATATCTAGGTTCCATTGTCTTTCATCTGTGAGGTATTACTAGGCTGCCTCCTAGAGTACTGTTGCACAAACAACAGTTGAGTAACTGTCTCTGAGCTCACTCCTGTGTTGGCTTCAGCACTGCCGAATGATGAGTAACACTTTGTAGTTTTAAGTTCTCCAGTCTCCTCCTCCAACAAAGCCTCTATTTACTGTTCAAGTTTTTACTAATCTGCTTTAGAAATCATCGATGTTTTCTTCTGTATTTTTCACACTTCTTGGGGTGCTATTTCGGAATATTCTATATGGTTTTATGTAGGGCCTACAAATTCAGTTCAAGGGTGTTGGAAGTAAAAGTATACCAGCACCTATGTTTTGGTTCCTTTAGCTGTCAGGGACTTTTCTGAAAGTGTAACCAGCCACCCAAGACTGAAACTTCTGCCATGTGATTGTTGAGTAAAGTCTTGGGATTTGAATATTAGTAATACGGAAGGACCTCTAGACATCATGGCTCAGTCTACTTCTTTAAGGAACTGGATTTAAGTTGCAGTCTTTGTCAGGTCATAATCCATAATCGTGAATTGTTAAAACACCCCTTTACAGTATAACTCCCAGAATAAGCTTTAGTCATACTTTAAGCTTTAATGAAACCTGAACTTCATTTAGGCATGTGTATCACATACCTGCAGTGTGCTCCATCCATGCCAAATGTCTAGTTAGTACACTTCTAATTTGCTGTTAACTGTCAGTGTGACTCTTTGGGGATGTACTAGTCATCCATTTTTATTGGTATAGAAGTAAAGACCTACAGGGGTAAATTGCATGGGATTTTTCTTTTAAACAAGATCCATCTAAACATTCTAAAATTGGTGTTCTTTGCTCTTGTTTCCACTTCATACTTTAATGTATTCCATAAAGGCGGTGTAGGGAGAAAGTAAGGATTCTGTTTCTTTTGAAAATATCCCAGCATATGTGACATGGGGTGGGCATTAAGTTTGCCTTTAGGGATCTCTACCCCAGAGAAGGTCACGGTGGAGCTGTAATGATTTATGGTTGTTCTTCTACTGCTTTTCCCCCTCCATATTGTTCTTTCCTACAAACAGCTAATTTAACCTCACACATTAACCTCTTATCCCAAACTTGGCTTGAAACCTTATGCTAGCTTGGCTTTATTTTATTTTATTGGGTGAGGTACTCCTACCAGATGTGAATCTGTGGATTTTTTTTTCATGAAAATATATTCTGTGGGTTTTCTTTTCTCAGCTGACATTTAAACATTGTCTTATATGATTGTCAGGTAGCCCTCTAGCAGCTCAACATAGCTGAGGTGTTGCTGTGACAACAGTTTCTTTCCTTAGCACCCCCATTTCCCTATGGAGGGTTTTTTTGGTGTTTTCCAGGTAGCAAAAGAGGCAGGAATAGAAATACCACAAACTTACCAACTGTACTAAGTTATTGCATACTGTGTAAAATGGTGTGGGGGCTAAAATACCTATAAGTAAGGTCTTTTGGAGAAACCATACTATTTCCATTGAACTTTACCATTATGAAATTATCCACAAAGCTCATAATTGTAACTCATAGGTACTGCCTCCTTATTATGGTACTCTTCATATAATTCTGCAATGAAATTGTCTCTTACTGTGTTCATTTGTGCCACAAGACTGTGAATAGCCCATTCTGCAAGAACAAATTAAACGTCTTCCCAGAACCTAGCCAAATGCCTAACAGAAAAGGGAACTATGTCAATTAATATACCTGAAAGCTACTAATTAGACAGTGACCTTTCTAACTTTGTGAATATCTGAAATGGAAGAAAGGCTGGGAGAGCAAAGAGGTGGGTGAACAATAGAGAACATGACTAAGTATTGGTATGAAACAGAAAGTGGATTTTTAAAAAATTGGTTAAATAAATGTTCTTTTTCAGAATGTGAAAGCTTCTTAGATGTTGGACTGAGCACGGAGTGTGCATCAAAAGAAGGTGTGCTTCAGAGAGGGTCGGGGAGTGATTCGGACCTCTTTCACTCACCCAGCGACGAAATGGACAGCATCATCTTCTCAAAGGTATTAGAGGAGCCTTCCATTCATTTTGACCAACAGTTCTTCTACTCTCATTTGGCCTTACTGAAGCCCTTTTTCTGTGATTTTCCCCTTGTTCTCATTGCCTTCCCAAGACTTTAATGTTTGACTCTAGCTAATGAATTGTGATCCATGTAGGCCATGTATTCTGAGTGACTGTGGGGGATTTATTTTGTTTTGCCTACCTGCTTTCTTCTCTCCCTCCCTTCTCTTTCTAAGCTGAAACAAACAGCCTGGCTGGATCACTCACAAAGGAGTGTAAATATTTTGTTTAAAGAAGGAAAAAATCCATACTGCCAGTGCTTAGAAACAGGCCTTGGGCAGATTTATTAGATTTATCTTCTAAAAAATCATGGGTGGTTACATGAGTGGTTTGAAGCTTGCATTGAAGTCAGAAGGCATGGGAGTTCCTTTAGAATGAACTAAGTCAGATGACAGTGAACACCCTTTAGTGGTTAGGAAGGGACCGCAGCTCAGACTGTATGATGTCATATATATAAACTAACCATAGAGTCATTCTGATTAATGTGTGGATACCTGAAACTCACTGCTAAGTTTGGTGACATCATCCTTCATCCAGACTGCTTAATTGGAACTTTCTAGATCTACAGTAGAAGCTTTCTCTCTAATGAAGAGCTGGGGAAGATGGAGGTTGGAGCTTGGGATTGTTTCTGTGTACAGCAAGTTCTGTTTTGTCCTCTAAGAGGCCATTCCCACAGCAGAGAGGGCAGGACATGCTGTACTCAATTACATGCCACAAGTGGTTTTCCTAATAATAAGGACTGAAGGGGCAAAACCACTGTAGCAGCTATGAAAAAGAGTCTTCCTTCTGGGTTTGTGACTTTGAAGAAGTTCTGAGAGCAGTTTTGTTAGTAGGTGATTAAGCAGTTCAAGACAATGTGGTGTTCCTGTGTTTAACTGTTATGGTACAGGAACAAGATCATATAATTCAAGAGTTCTGCTCTTTTCATTTTTGTCCATCAGTGAGTGCTCACATTCCAATTGTTCTTCCCTAACCCTCCATTTCTACGCTGTTCCTTTGATTGTCTTCTGAAGGCAAGGAAAGATACATGATACGACTTTAGGATTTCTGTCTTGTCATTTGCTGGCCAGGTTGGTGGTGCATGCTGTAATCGCAGCACTCAGGAGGTTGAGGTAGCAGGCTTGTGAACTTGATTTAGCCCAGTCTTGAGGGGCTTAGGGGAAGATTTGCCTTTGAAATCAAATAGGAAGAGGAAAGGTTTTTTGCCTGCCTGGCTGGCTGGCTGCTGCCTTCCCTCCCTCTCTTCATTTTCTCCCTATGCTCTTAGCAATTGCATTTTTTTTTTTAATTACAGTTTTGGGAGAGGAGGGATATGTGCTTCAGTGCTCTTGTAGAACTCAGGATAAAAATTCTGTCTTTCAAATTGGCTCATAATGACTGGAACTGAGTAATGAATACTTAAGATATTATCAAACGATTATGTATGCTTGTGTGTTCTGATAGTAAGAGGGTAGTGGTTTTGTTTTGGTTTTGGTTTTTGGGTTTTTTTTAAGTATTTTTTTAAGATTTATTTCTTTATTGTGTATATACTATTGTGTATATACTATACCAGAAGAAGGCCCCAGATCTCATTTCAGATGGTTGTGGGCCACCATGTGGTTGCTGGGAATTGAACTCAGGACCTCTGGAAGAGCAGCCAGTGCTCTTAACCTCTGAGCCAACTCTCCAGCCCTGTTTTTGTTTTTTTTTTTTTTTTTTAAGATTTATTTTTATATCTAAGTGTGTTAGGAGTATGGCTCATGGAGGCCAGAAGCAGGCATTGGATTCCCTGGTTCTGGAGTTAGGAATTGTATAAGCTGTCCAATATGAATTCTGGGAACTGAACTTAAGTTCTTTGGAAGAGCAGCAAATGATCATTAATGCTGATCTCTCTAGCTTAAGTTATGTTTTTTAAGTTGAATAATCTTCCTTCAGGAAATACTTGTTTACGTACCTCAATTGTATATAACATGTAGACAGTTCCTAGTGTTACCCTCTCCTTGGAGAGATAATTATTTCTGATCACTGAATTGCATGGTTTGCTTACCTTAAAAAAAAAAAATCAGAATTTTCTGTACTTTAACATCTTATTCAAGCTATTAAAAGCTTGCAGGAGATATTCATATAAAGAACCTTTGCTAGATACTTCACATTTTTCCTGGGGAGAGTAGACAATATTTATTTTTAAAGCTGAAACATGTACCTCAGACAAACTTCTTACCTACATTGTAAACTGGAGTGCCTAGAGAAAAGCCAGGCAGGGCAGATGAACTTTTGCCTTCATGCATGCATAAGAATGTCCAGATGGCCTGGGGCCAGGTGGGGTGGGGTGGGGCTGGGGGTGGGGTTGTTTCTTCATTTCTTCTTCCAAAGCTATGAGTGACTGGAGTCTTTAGAATAACTAATTTTCCTAGCATTTATAAAATGAAGGGCTAGTTAATAGTAATTGACAAGGCATTGACCAGAGATATATAATTTCATTGGTCCAGCAACCAGGTAGGTAGCTTTGTCTCTTATACCATATAGGGAATAGGTTTTGGTTGGTATGTACTGGCTAGTTTTATGTCAACTTGACCCAGTCATTTGAGAAGAGAGAATCTCAATTTAGAAAATGTCCCCTACCAGGTTGGCCTGTGGCCAAGCCTCTGCTGCATTTTCTTGATTGTTGATTGATGAGGGAGGGCCTGGTTCACTGTCAGTGGTGCCACCCATGGACGACTGGTCCTGGGTTCTATAAGAAAGTAGGTTGAGCAAGCAGTGAGGACCAAGGCCTGGAAGCAGCACCCCTCCATAGTCTATGTATCAGCTTCTATCTCCAGGTTCCTGCCCTGTTTTGAGTTTCTGCCTTGACTCCCTCTGTGTTGGATGTCATGTGGAACTATAGGTGAGATAAACCCTTTCTTCCCCAAGTTGCTTTTGGTCATGGTGTTCTATCACAGCTATAGAAACCCTAAGACAATTGGTAAAGAGGTTTGCCTAAAACAACTAAGTAACAGAATTGAGACTTGACTGTAAGGTTTCTTCCCGATTTGTTGCTCTGTTTTCAGTCTTTTCAATGTGGCTCTAAAACCCAGTGATTTAAGTCACTATGTTGGTAGATTAAACCATCAACTGCTCTCTTAAAGTCATTCCACTCTGGCCATTGTTGCAGTATGTGCTGTGCAATGACACATTCTCACTGTGTCTTCCCAGGGCCTTTCCCTCCTCTCTTTCAGTCTTTTGGGGGGTTGGAGAGAGACTTGAGGCAAACCATTGCAACATGCTTTTCTGTGAACTCTGAGTGGTACATTAGGTCACTTCCTGCAGCCATTTGTTTATCTCTAACCCTTAGGAAGTCTCTTTAACAACGTGTACCTCCTGGGAAATGTGACTCTTTGGTGAGTGTTAAGAGTTTCATGTTTATTCTTACAAACATTTGTTGGTTCTTAAGGTCAATTTTAGATCAGCAGCCTAAAACTTATACTTTGTTTTTAAAGTGAGATGATTATTTTTGGCACTAGCTCGGAAAATATAGTTGGTGTACATCACTCTGATCTGAAACTTAAGATTCTTAGAATACTCTGTATTAAAAGATTATGTGATTTGGGGCATGTGATGAGTGTCTAAAAGTGAGCTGTTGTTTTTCAAGATAGTATATCTTATGTGTAAAATAAATAATAAGTACTTGTTGAATAAATGAAGGGCTGTTTGTTTAACAGTACTAAACATGATTGCTTCAGGTGTAGTATCAATATATAAAATGTGTTTTTGTCTGTCTTGTGTTTAGTTTATCTTTCTGTAGGTACAAACATAGATTTTATAACTTTCTAAGAGTTTTGGGCATTTCCCCCAAAATAATGTATTATAAAACCCAGAAAAAAATATAGAGCTGTTGAATCTTACAGGGAGCACCATATACTTACCTTCCAGCTTCTGTTTGTTTACTTATTACATAGCTGCGATTCTGTTCATTACCAGTCTGCCTAAAACTGATGGTACATTTCAAAACAAATTGCAGGTTGTCAGAATGTGTCAAAGAATTTACCCATACACATCATGGATAAATTCTTAGAAGCAGTATTTTTCTATAGTTGTGAGATTGGGGGTGTGCATTTTACACACACACACGTCCTCAGGATCCAGTTGCTTTTGCTAATTACATCCTTCACCTTTGTAACCTGGAGCAGCTGCACAGACACATATGCTGTAAACCTAACTATGGAAAGGCTCCTCAAAACCCTCCAGAAGAAACACAAAAGATGTTTTTTCTCTGATTCACAGAAATGGGATCTGAAGAACATTGTCCTCCTGTACAGCCCTAGGGGTGGAATTCTTAGTCATACAAAAAAACTGGCCATCTTGCTAGTGTTCTCACTCGTGATGCATGAGAATCCCAGTCACTACATCCTTAGTAACAAACACAGTTGTTATAATTTTAGCATTTCTGGTATCCATGCAGTGTTATCTCATTATGGTTTTGATTTGTATTTCCTGACAACTAGTGATATTAAACAGATTTTCACATGTCCATTGGCAACTCATGTCTTCCTGTATAGAGTGTCTGTTCATATCTTTGCCCATTAGAATAATTGGATTATTTGTTGTTACAGATGGGTGGATGATATATATCCTGGATACTGCTCCTTTGTTAGATTCATGATTTGCAAATATTTTCTCTTTTATCACTTGACTATTCACTTATGTTTTGGTTAGCTAAAATTTCTAATTTGATGGGGCATAATTTGACAGACTCTTTTATGTCTTCCCCTGTTGGCTTTTCTGTGCCTGTGTTGATGTTTTGTTTTAAAGATTTATAGTTTTGGCTTTTATTTTCAGAATTAAGATATATCTCAGTATTATATTTGAATTTTAACAATCGGTCTGTGATTTATTCAGGGTGATTCAGACCTACTTGCTTTTAGAATCATGTGAAGAGCTTAAAAGGTGGAGTGGCAGCACCTGGCTCTGCCAGCTGACCAGCAAAATTAGAGTCCTGGGTTGTTTTCTCACCTCTACAAAGGAGCTGAGAGTATTTGCTAAATAAAATAATGGGAAAGATTAAAAGGGATAACATATCTAAATCACTAATGAACCCTCACAAGAAAGACATACTGTCAAAAACTACCAAGGAACTCATGAAAATTTAAAAATAAAAAATAAAACCTCACATGAGATAAGTACCTAATAATTATGGATCGAATTTATATCACAGTTGCTTAATAGTAGTAATAGTTTCTAAGATTTTAAATGTATAATGTCATTTTATTTAGGCCTTTCCATTAAGTTAAGCAAAACTGTCTGTTGACCATTTTATGACCCAGCTACTGCCCTCAGATAGAGCTGTCTATTTAGGGTCATTGCATGTACAGAGCAGCCACACTAATGCCTGTTTACTGTGTAGAGTACTCATAGGGACTTTAGCTACCCTGATGTTTGCCTTTGCAAATTCTCAGTATTATACAAAGTCTAAGGAA
Source organism: Cricetulus griseus (assembly GCF_003668045.3). Lineage (NCBI taxonomy): Eukaryota > Metazoa > Chordata > Mammalia > Rodentia > Cricetidae > Cricetulus > Cricetulus griseus. Next base: position 121,693,825 of record NC_048596.1, on the reverse strand, counting down.
ATAATTGTGGTAGACATGTGTGCATGTATGTATGTGTATATTTCCAGTCCTGCATTCAGGAGAAAAAAATGAGCATAAAAACTCAAGGAAGAAATGATTTATTGGTCAGCCTCAGGTGTAGCTCAATTCTCCAACGTTTTTCCTTTTTAATATGCATATCTGCTCCCTCTCACTCCCACCTCTTATGTTTACTTTTTCAGTCTCTTTGATGCAGGGGGTGGGGAGAAGGGCTTGAATTATGTTAAGACCCTAGATAACTAGTTTTTATTCCACATAAGTCAAATATTATGAATTGATGCCATGGTACCATTCCTCTAGACCAGTGGTTCTAAACCTTCGTAATGCTTCGACCCTTTAATACAGTTCCTCATCTAACCCCCAATCATAAAATGATTTTGTTGCTACTTTATTACTCTAATTTTGCTACTACTATGAGTTGTAATGTAAATACCTGATATGCAGGATATCTGATATGCAACCTCTGTGAAAGTATCATTCAACACCCAAAGGGGTTGCAACCCACAGGTTGAGAACTGCTACTTTTGGCAAATATTTTGGGATCCATGATCTCTTTAAAGAACAACTAACAGCCGGGTGTTGGTGGCGCACTCCTTTAATCCCAGCACCCGGGAGGCAGAGGCAGGCGGATCTCTGTGAGTTCGAGGCCAGCCTGGTCTCCAGAACGAGTGCCAGGATAGGTTCCAAAGCTACACAGAGAAACCCTGTCTCAAATGCCCCCCCAAAAAAAAAAACAACTAACATACTAAAGAGCTCTTAAGGATAACTTCAGATTTTAGACTTGAAACATCTTGTTAAAGGTTAAAAGCGATAACTTTCTCGCTTCTAATATACAAGTAGAAATACATTGGGGATGAGGTATAGTAAATAGTGAAAGTAATAGTTTTTACATCTTATATATATTGCTGTACTGAGTAGATCTAGAGACTAGAATTTTCTTTTGAAAAGAATTCAAATTCCTAAAAATCTTTAATTTCTTCTACTGTGTATCATCTATGATTTAGGCAGTGCTTTTCCATAAGCCTTAAACTAACGCTTTTGACCAGGCAGTGGTGGCGCATGCCTTTAATCCCAGCACTTGAGAGACAGAGTCAGGAGGATCTCTCTGTGTGTTCAAGGCCAGCCTGGTCCACAGAGCTAGTTCCAGGACAGCTAGAGATGTTAAACAGAGAAACCCTGTCTCAAAAAACTTCACAGATCCAAAAAGACGATGAATTTATGTCTTGAATAATAGAGAGGATATGTCCTCATGCCAGCACCCAGGAGGCTTAGGTCAGAGGATCTGGAACTCAAGGTCAGGCTTGGGTACCACAGGGAGATCCTGTCTTAAGACAAAGAGGAGGTGGCATTCTTATTAGATAGAATGGAATGGCTAAATGTCGTGCATCTGTTAGAGTAAATATGACTACTGTAGAAAATACATAATAATATATGAAGCTGACTTCTGGTTAGGGTACTCACAATTTTCTCTGTTCTTTTTATTATTTTTTACATTTATTTACTTATTTATTTAGCATGTGGGTGTGCATGTCCATGCCATGGTGATTATGTAGAGGTGAGAGGAAAGCTTGGAGAGGCAGCTCTGAAGACCTGATGACTCAGGTCATTATTGGCCAGATGTGCCTTTGCCTGCTGAGCCATCCCACCATCCCACCTGAAATTTTCTGTATGACAGGGATAATAGAAGAGCATGGTAAAATTGGGAGCCTGTTTTAAAGGTTTCTTTCTCTTTTTTTTACTATTTTATTTAAATTAGAAACAAGATTGTTTTACATGTCAATCCCCATTCCCTCTCCTTCCCCTCCTCCCCTGCCCCCCACTAATACCCTACCTATCCCATACCCTTTCTGCTCCCCAGGGAGGGTGAGGCCTTCCATGAGTGACCTTCAGAGTTTGACATATTTTTTGGAATAGGGCCTAGGCCCTCCCTGGTGTATCTAGGCTGAGGGAGTATCCCTCTATGTGGAATGGGCTCCCAGAGTCCATTCCTAAGCTAGGAATAAGTACTGATCTACTACAAGAGGCCCCATAGATTTCCGAGGTCTTCTCACTGACACCCACCTTCATGGGGTCTGGATCAGTCCTATGCTGGTTTCCCAGCTATTTTCTTTCATGTCACCAAATGTCTTGATTAAGGGTGTACTACTTGATTAAGCAGTGGGTCATTCTGCATGCTTTCCCTGTTTCCTCCTGTTCCTTGTCCAGTGAAAAGCCAGAATAACCTTTTAGTCTTTTGTTGAATATGAAATGGAATTAATCTTTCCTTCACTCATCATATTGGGCACTGGATGTCTCTTAATACTAGAGAATGTCAAGCCACTGGGATAAGATTTGCATAACTCCTTTTAGGTACTAGAGTTTAGCCAGGAAAGGAACATTGTCACTTTATTAAACACCTACTAATCAGGATTATGTTAGGTGTTTTGGCTTCAGAACACTCAGCCGATTCCCTGTAAAGTGAGAAACAGTAGCATTCTTCTGTTTATGTTCTTGTGGCAGACGTTTAGTGGAATTAAAACTATTAGGCAGTTTTCATAAATAAGCAACAGTCATATTTGGATTTGGAATAGTAAATTCTCTATCTTATTGTAGCTATAGAGGATGGCTTGTTTCAGTGAGACCTTATAAAAACCTAGTATAATAAGAGCTTAGAGTTTCATATAGCCGAAACCTTTGATACTAATGGTTTTCTTCATTTTGGTTGATGATGGGTTGAAAGAACTAAACTAAGAGTTGTTTTTTCTCTATTAAAAAGAAAATTTAATGTGTCTTCCATATAGTCTAGTACCTTTAGTAAAATGACGAAGTTATATCTAGAACATTCCTCTATTGGAAGCCAGGGGACTTAAGAATTGAACTGCAGTCATGAATTTAAAAAAAAGAAAAAGATCAGCTTGCAGTCTGTTATGAAGCATTTGGCTTGGTCTGTCAGAACAGGGTTCTTGTTCTGTTGATTTCAACCCTGTGCGCTCTCTCTCTTACAGCCTGAGGAAGAGCAGTTGCTTTGTGATACCACAGGATCCAGTTCCTCTACAGATGACACAGCTTCGCTGGATCGACATTCTTCTCATGGCAGTGATGTGTCCCTTCCTCAGTCTTCAAAGTTAAATAGGTCAAGAAATCATCAAAGCTCCAATGGCTTTTTCAGCCATGGAGTGGGACCTGAGAGTCGGGAGAGTGAGAGTGAGCCTGCTGGCTCTGGTGAAATGGAAGAGGAGGAAATGGACAGCATCACTGAAGTGCCTGCAAATTGCTCTTTTCTGAGGAGCTCCATGCGATCTCTTTCCCCTTTCCGGAGACACAGCTGGGGTCCTGGGAAGAATGCAGCCAGCGAGGCAGAAATGAACCAGCGCAGGTAAGATGAGAGCTTGTATATTTCATGACTCACTATGTGTTCTCTTTTGAGAAGTATCTGGTAAAAAGTTTAAGGAGACACTGGTAGAGGAGAGGTAACCCAGACTTTGAAACCCTGGGCAGCCACTTGAGCAATGTAGGCTTTCCTTTCAATGTTTTTGTGGTAACACAAACTATTACTGTCACAGAGTGAATATTTAGTAAATGGTAAGTCCTATTGTTAACAGATTAGTCAATCAGTGAACTTCATGAATCTAGAAGGGAGAATTCTGTTAACTTTTCATTAATATGAAATCTTACCGTCTCAACACATCTAAGTGGTTTGGTGTTTTCCTGAGGATTACATCCATGTTTCTAATACAGAAATCTGATAATGTCTAAATTATCAATGTGTAATTCTCAAGAGGACCTCAAGACTCATGACATATACTAGTTGGCATTTTCATGTGTACCATAGTGTTTGGGGAATATTTACAAGTATTACCCAGCTTTCATCCTTCAGTTTGGCAGCAGCCTGTAAGAAGTTGGGTTGGCTTCTGACATCTGACTGTTGGAATTCTACAGACCAAATGCTGCAGCATCTAACAGGTTACCAGTGTGCTTGCCCAAGGGCTGTTTTACTTGCCTAAAGAGATGCTCTCAGCCAGGAAAAGAGGGTGCTGCTTGACTGAGTTTTGAAGTAGGGTCTTGCTAATCTAGCTGATATGGAACTCATTGTTTGGCACATGCTAGCTAGCCTTTAACTCTGGACAGTTCTCCCTAGCTTAGTCTTTGAGTTTCTGAGAATGCAGACAAGAGCTACCATACTCAGCTACTGACAGTTGATTTAAAACAATTGTTATAAATAACATAATCATTTGGGTTTTTTTTCTCTCTTCTCATTATATTATGGCTATAAGTACATGTAATCTTAATACAGTTGTCAGGGTTTTTGTTTTGTTTTGTTTTGTTTTGAGATGGAGTCTCTTGTAGCCAACGCTGGCCTGAGTGTCACTATGTAAGCTGGGCTTGGCCTCCTGATCTGCCTGCTTCCACTGTCCAAATGTTATGATAACAGGCATGCACCACCATATACCCAGATCTCCATTTTTTCTTTTCATATATATGAGTGCTTTACCTGAATATACATTTGTACCATGTGTGTGCATGGTGCCCAAGGAGGCCAGAAGAGGGTATCAAATCCTTTAAAACTAGAGTTACAGTTATGAGCCACAGTATGGGTGCTAGGAATCAAAACCAGGTCTTCTGGAAGAATAACTAGTGCTGTTAACTACTGAGCCATTTTCCTAGACCTTCATTTATTCTTTTAATCAGACAACACACATTGAGCATTCTTTTTATACTTGGCAGTATCCTAGGTTCTGGAGGAATAGTGGTAAACAAGATATTAATCCCCGCCCTTGCAGAACTCAGAATCAAACTCTGTACTTCATTGGCTTGCCAATTTTTTCAAACTCTTCATAGAAAATTGTCTTGACTTTGTTTTTTTAATCTTCTCCATGATTCGGGTGTTATTTTGAACATAGTTGAGGAGTAGAGGACTGTTGCACTTTACATCATCTGCAATAGAATCTAGGTTTCTAATCTCAGTCAAATCTTAGTACATTCCAGTATTATTCCATGGTTTTAGAGTAGCAGTCTAAAATAAGCAGTGCCTTATCTTGCTGTATTGTGTTTATAGCCCTTTGAAATCTCCGGTTATATAATTTCTAAATGCTTTTTCCCCAAGTTTTATAGATGCTTTTTCTTTTAAAACATTGATACAGACATCAGGAATCGTCTCCAGGTAGAAATTACTTCCTGAAGCCTGAGTAGCCTCATGATATGATGTCCTTGTCTTAGATGATAAAGGACTAATCAGGAAATTGGAATGTATTTTAGAAATACCATTTTTCTACATAACTCACTATAGATCTGTTTGTGGTAACTGATATCAGAGGTATATGTATTTGAATCATATAGATCAGATGAAGAAATTGAAGCCAGATTTGATGGCTCGCCCAAAGTTACATGGTGATCTTGGACTTCAGCCTGTATCATGCCTGTTTAAACTTAATGTAAAGGATTATCTAGTACTGTCTTAATGCCTCGAGATGCAATGGACTAGCAGTTAGGTTTAATCACTTTAATAATCTATTTTGTATAATATTACTTGTATATTTTATTATCTGAATTTTAAAGCCTGAAGGAAACCTCTTTTAATGTTTTGAATAGCACTTTTCTCTGATCCATTTATTTTCATTACTTATACTAATCTTCATAACTTGTCATCCAATTCACTCTCTGGAGTACAGAGGGAACAAAGGCTACCTTTTGTCAGGTATTTGGGGTTCTGATATTTTTGTCATTCCATTCTTTTGGTCTCTTCCCTCCTGTGCTGTTTGTCTTTGGGAAATATGTTTCTTCAAGGTGTGATCTCTGTGTTTCGTGCATTTGTGTATCATTGTGGTTCACCTCCATTATTGACCTCTTCCATCATTCATTTTCAGTTCAATGCAAGTTCTTGGGGATGTTGTCAGGAGACCTCCCATTCATAGGAGAAGGTACAGAGTTCACTAAATTGAACTAACCATGTCATCTCTGAGTGTGTACTAACAAGCATCTCATTCTGTTACAGTGACTGGACAATGTTTTTAAACATTTATGTCTGGCTCAGGAAAATAAAATATAGGTGCTTCTTGATTGCTATGTCCACGTGATAGAAAATAATTTCTTTAAAGTCCATTTCTAATTCTTAATTTATAATATACACCTCACTTACTGGCTCAAATGACTTTGAAATAGGGTCTCACCTGACTTTGTCTAGTTTTGTTTGCTTTTTGTTTGTTTTGTTTTCATGTTGTATCCTAGCTAATAGACCTGGGGGGATACTTTTTCTCTGTAACCATTAAAGAAAGAGAACAGCCAGGAATATATTTGTGTTCACTCAAGCGTAGGTTCTAAAATACTTTTGATACATTCTTGAATAATGTGAAGAAGGATTTTTTATTAGTTGGTCACCTGGTAATTGCTCTCCCATTGTTGACACTATTTTTAGAAAGCAGTCTGGCCTAAGCTTATACTGTTTTTTAATTGCTTAGTTATTTATCAAGTAAAAAGTGAAGCTAATATTCATAAACTAAGAACTAATTTCTAATTAAACATACTCAATTGCTTCATGTTTTCAAATTTTTTATTGTGTAAAGCTATTGACTTTTGTCCCATTGCCTAATAAAATCATTTAGATATCAGAAGTGTGATTCTTTTATTGTGTTTCTCATATAGAGAAACATTTGCAAAGATATTTTCATCTGTTTGCAGAATATTTGTGAGAAAGGCAAAATAGTAATCATCCTACTTTTTTTCCTATCATTTTCAAATGTATCTCCTTTAACTCCATATTTTAGAGGAAGTTTTGATCTTAAAGTCTAACATTTTCATGAACCTAAATGGTCATGATATCAGTTAGGTTCTTCATGTGAACAAATTATTAAATGCCTTTTTCAGCAGACCATATGTATAACTTTTAGAAATGTATTTGTTGCTGTCTCTGGATAAAGCTCCTCATTGGGAACTAACTGAAGCATGCACTAGATTACATGGTGAAGGATGACAAGTTGATGCCTGCAGCCCAAGCTGTACGCACCAGATTCATAACTTGAGTTTGCAATATATCCTAAGTTAAAAATACTCTTGTAGAAAGAACATGATTTCATAATTTCAAAATTTATAAAATTGAAACAGTCCAACAAGCATTAAAGAAGAAAGTTGTTCTCAAAAAACAAACAGATGAAGAAAACTGTACCTCCTAAATTTCAAAGCCCAAGAACCTTATGATTTTGGAGGCTCTCAGAAATGCACTTTAATTATGACAAGAGTCAGGGAAGGTTTAGACCGATTAGATCTTGCCAGATCCTGTGAGGCTTGTATAGTCTTTTCTTGTCCTGTTCTGCATCCTAAATGTGTTTCACAGCATCATCATAGTCTCAGAGTAAAGGAGATACTTAAAACTCTACAAAGAGATTATTCTTATCTTTAAGAATGATGATTTGTCAGTGTATATTGAGTTAATGGTTTTGTGATTTTTAATAAGAAATCAGAGCTGAGCATGGTGGCACACACCCAGGACTCAGGAGGCAGAGGGAGGAGGATCTCTGAATTCAAGGCCAGCCTGGTCTGCAGAGCGAGTTCTAGGACAGCAAGGGCTACACAGAGAATCCCTGTCTGGAAGAAAAAGAAGAAGGAGAAGGAGAAGGAGAAGGAAGGAGGAAGGAGGGGGGAGGAGGGAGGAGGGAAGAAGAAGAAGAAGGAAGAAGGAAGAAGGAAGAAGAAGAAGAAGAAGAAGAAGAAGAAGAAGAAGAAGAAGAAGAAGAAGAAGAAGAAGAGAAAGAAGAAAGAAAGAAAAGAAAAGAAAGGAAGGAACTGAAAGGAGAAAGGAAGGGAATGAAATCAGAAAAAGGAAGGAAGGAGAGAAGAAGGAAATAAAATCAGATGCTCATGTATCCAATTGAAAGTTTAAAAATTAAGTTAGTAACTTTAAAGAATGGACTTCTGAGTCTTATAAATGTTTGTAAATTATGTTTCACTTCTGTTTATCCAAGTAAGTTTAAGTCAGTCTAATCCTTCTTCCCAGATGGGAGATGTCTCAAACTATGTATTTCTTTTTCCTTTTCTGGGCCTTATACTGTTATTTAGTCAGATCTGAAAACATTTATACCATTTAGAACAGCTGTAGAGGAAACTGTCCTGGCATCCCACCATTTTCCTCGTATCAAATCTCATCCACCAAGCAATGTTGTTGGAGGTCTTAGAGGTTTCGACCACTGAATGAGTGGTTTTGCTGTCCACAGCAGTGCTTTAACTATTGCCCATGAACTCTTCATTGTCTTTGTTATTGTTGTTTAAGACAGAAGTATAGCACTTAGAATTTTAAGGACCCCAAAGCAGTATTTTTTTAGATGACAGTACTTGTTAATCAAAAATTCTGACCTAGGACCATACCTTGGGGATGTGGCTCAAGTAACTAAACAAATAAGCAAACAAACAAATATCCTGACCTTTTGATACAGTTCTAGTCACAAAGTCCCTGTTTTGTAACTTGTTTTAACCTTTCCACCATAGATTTTCCTCCCCTGCTATATTGCATAAGATAAACAAGGAAGCTACTGCTCAAATGGATATTTATTTAATCTTGGGGGAAAATGAATATAAAATTAAAATTTTAAAGGCATTTCCATCTTAATACCATAAAACTCTAAGAAAAATAAATCTGCTTATCAGTTCAAAACTATTAAGAAAGGTATGGCCTTTATTGTAGTTGCCTCATTTTAAGCAGAAAGGCCTAATGGATAGCTTTTGAAGAAGAAATATGAATTGACTGTTAATATAAGATGTTGCCTTGCTTATCTGGTTCCTTAATAGGAACACATGGAGAAAATACTGATTTCTCAGTGAGGCCTCTGAGCTGTCTGTAGTGTTTCCTTTCAATTTAGGCCCAGAGTCAGGGATGTGGGAGCAGTGTTGAATACAGAGAGGTACTTGGCCACAACAGTGGAACACCTCTCTGGGAATATCTGCAGAAAAAGCCATGAGTGGGGTGCACTTTTTGCCAAGGGATTAGTAGAAGGAATTCTTGAGTTTCAATTGGAGTAGTTATCCCATAAAGAGCACACATGACCTTTCCCAGAACAGTGTCTGAATGGATATTAAATTCCTGTGGTCCTTTTTCTAGTCTTTTCCTAAATTCTCAGTGTTATATTCCTGTTTTTTTTTCTTTAATAAATGATTACATGTCTATCTCTATGCCCTTTCTTTTTAAACTGAATAACCCAAAACTGTTTCCTCTTTTCTCCCTCCATTTCTTGTTTCTGCCTTTGATGTCATCTCCAGTATGAGCTGGTGTCCCTCTGGTGTGCAATACTCGGCTGCTCTGAATCCTGACTTTAATTTCAGAAGGTATAGTATTACATGTCCAGCCACCGAACTGAGAACTGTAAAGAAAGATGTCTGGCCTTCGGCTGTAGCTGGCTTCTCTGTGGCTGGGATGCATATGGGCAGCCTGTGATATCTGTGAGCATAACATTCTGCTGCCTTGGCTATGGATGCCACTAACCCAATTGCAGGAGTATGGCCGAGGAACAGTACCCACTGCTGCATCGTTTGTCTCAAGTAGCAATAAATGGCCGTGTTTTCTGCATGAACCTTGTTTCTACTCTGTAAGCACTTGCCTTTGTTTTGGTCTTTCCAAGTTCCCAGATTCTCAAGAAAACAATGAATCAAAACCACTAGGCCCTGGTTTCTATTATACTTTCAAGTCTTACATTTAAGTTCTGAATTTAGATGACTCATTATTTCATATTTGTTTTTGAGTTAAGCAGCCCGATTTAATTATTAAAACATTTTCAGGATAAGTTTTATAGTAAGCATAGATCAGGTTTTCTCAGGCTTTTCAGATAATTCACAGTGGAAAACTAAATTTCTTCACTTGGCTAAACTTCTTATGCCTGGTGTTAAAAATGGGTTCTACAAAGACATTTAATTGCAGTTTTTTATGGCTTCTATTGTCATATTGAAATAAGAACAACAAACTTTTTAGTAGTGTGCCCACTAGAGAAAATAGAGACATGTGGCTTCAGTTCATAAGTGATTTATGAAGAAAAGCCCTTCTGGGCTGGAATATGTGAACTTAGTTGTAGCAATTAACTGTACAGTTTCCCAGAACAGAAATAACTGTATAGCTTCAGTATACATCCAAATACAATTCCAGCTGATTAACTGAGAACACAACTACAGCTGTATTCTTCTAACAGAGAAGTTCTCTGTTAGAGAACCCTGTCCCACTGTAGGTACAGCAGATGTGTGTATTATTCTAGTTAGCAACTCCAAAGAGGGTAGACAGCTAGCCTTCCTCTTTAGCCTCTTACTCCTAGAAAGTAACCACAGAATCTGTGCCTGAGAACTCCCTCTTAAAACTCCACACCACTTGCTTTCTCAGTACTTACGCTCCTGTGTTTTGTGTGTCTGTCTGCAGCTGATGATTCTCACTAAGCCCTCATCAGGAACCGTCTGGCCAGCTGTGTATAGATGAGGCTGCTCATTAGTGAAACCAAGGTTTTCTGGGTAGACAAGTACCCAGAAAGCTGTCAACAAAAATTTAATTGAGTGTAAAGTTTTGTAATGGCCCACGTGATAAGCAGACAGCCATGTCACTCAATTTCCATTCTCAAAGCTCCTAATGCTTGTGCCTTGTGACATTTGACATCAGATGAGTTAGAGTCTGGAAAGATTACTTTGATTATATCGATGAAAACCCATACATGTATACAATGTGGGGTAAATTTGTCTGTGCATACAGTGTGCTGAAAAACAGCCAGAAAAAAAAAAATGGTATCTGGTTCAACATGCAGATATGTTGAACGAGGTAGGGAAGTAAATGTGTCTGGTGTCCTTTCTCAGCATCCAAGGCCACTAGGGGGGAACGTGAGTGGTGCTCATCTGCTCTGTGGCCTGCAGACATTTGAGTATGAGACAAAGGAATAATAATACAAGTTAGAGGAATTTTTGTTTCCTCCCATTCTGAGACCTGTGAGCAGTGAATGAACTCTTGTGCTCTGTGTTCAGTTTCAGCCTGGAAGGCTTGACAGGAGGAGCTGGTGTTGGAAATAAGCCATCCTCGTCTCTAGAAATGAGCTCTGCAAACTCCAGTGAGCTCAGAAACCCTTTCAGTGGTGAGGAACAGAGAGACTCTCTGATGTCACTTTCAGAAGAACATCTGGAGCCAGACCAGAGACAGCATCATAGGATGTTTGATCAACAGGTAAGGCTAAAATCGGTATATATTGCTAATGGGGGTGGTAGTGGAACATTACCCCCAAAATATGACCTCATTGTTTTATGCTTTTTATTAGCATAAATCTAGAGTTGTGATTACTTGCCTATTAGATGAGATCTTTTAGTCCAGCAATAACATGTTTTTAACACTAAATATGGATATTTAAGAATATGTTATTCAGGGCCGGAGAGACAGCTCAGTGGTTAAGAACACTTAACTGCTCTTGCAAAGGACTGGCATTTGGTTCCCAGAACTTACATATAATGGCTCACAGCCATCTATATGTAACCCCAGTTCCAAGGATCTAATGTCTTCTGACCTCCAGGGTCACCGGACACAAGTGTAGTACACATACATACATTCAGAAAAAAAAGAAAAAAAAAAAACTTATACAAAAGAAAAAATAGTCAATATAAAAAATATTATTTTCAGAAAAGAATACATTAATCTACACAGATTTAAATATTCCCTCACCACCAATGTTTTAGGATTGGAAAAGTATTTAGGACGTGCAGCTCCCTTTATCTATGTTTTTCTTTTACCAGCTCATTATAAATTAAGTTTTAAAGTATATTGCATGTCATTATTACATTTACCAATTTGAAAGTCCATGCCCCATGTTTATTTCCTGGAGAACACATGTTCTTTGTCTCAACCATACTGTTTAAGAAATGCCTATTGATTCCCCACCTTAGCTATAAGAGCTTCAAGCCCCTATAAGAGAGTTGCGTAATGCCACATAACTCAGTACATACTCATAATGCAGTACAAACTCAGACTTGGTGACTGTTAATCTTATTACATCTTTCCATGACTTAGAAGTAGACAGGTTTTAATAAGACTATTTTAATTTTCTTAATACTGTTTGTGCGCCCTTTTCTGAGACGAATTATTTCCAGAAACTTGACAGATGATCCTTGTCTTTTAGTAAGTGATACTAATTACCATTGCTGTCTTTCTGATTTAATCATTATAGATAAAGTCAACATTTCTAGATAAACATCAGCATTTTTGTGCTGTGCTGTGCTGTACTGTGCTGTGCTGTTCATAGTCTTCCTAGAACTTTCATCTTACCTTTAGTTCCTCTTGTGCACAACCTCAGTGTGGGTGTCATGCTACATGTATCTCTCTGATCTAGACAAGTTGCCTGCAGCCAACTTCCTCTTGAAAGTCTCTGCTGTTCGCTGAGGTCATTTTTCAGTCCTCACAGTTGTATCTGAAACATAGCAACTGTTTGTCTCAGATTCCATGGTTACACATGGAACAAGCTCTAAATAATCAGAAGTCTTCTTTGGCCCAAATGAGGGAATGCATACTAGCAGTAGATGTTTGGTGTCCCTCTTTCAACTCTTGTGAGTCATGAACAGGCAGATTTCATCTTGTGAGCTGTCTCAAAAGAGGCGTGAGACCCTTATCACCAGGCGCAATGATTCCTTCAGGGATGTTAAAAGGAGCTTCTGCTTTTGCTTGGACTACACAGCTTTTAAAATACTATGGATTTAAATTGCCAGTAACACTGCCCAGGAAGTTAAGTTACTAAATTGCAGTCACCCTGTGTTGGTGTGGAATCAAAAGAGGAAGTGAAAAACATTTGGCTCCTTCCCAAATGCATTGCTGCTTTGCTAATAATGCATTGAAATTCCTCCTACTCACATCACAGTTTCCAACTCCTTAGAATCAGAGTAACAACATAATCTACTGTATGTCTGTGAAGATGTTTTGATTTCTTTTCAAAACAGCAGTACGCTATTATAGTCTGTGACTGTGTGCCCAGCAGATACCTACTGATCACTTACTCAATTTGAAACACTGTTAAGATACTCTGAGGGGTGTAAAACCACTGCGAATGATGAATACTCACAAGTTTTGGGTGGAAAAAAGGAAGGCTTAGGAAAGCTGAGTAACTGTTAAGTGGTAGAAGCAGACTGGAACCCAAGTCTCCCTTCACCAGGTTGGGTCAGTGTAAATTCTACACATGTCTAAATAAATAAACATGTACTTATAACCCATTCTTCATTTTTTTTATTCCGTAGACATGTCACAGGTCTAAACAACAGGGATTTAATTACTGTACATCAGCCATTTCTTCTCCATTGACAAAATCCATCTCATTAATGACAATTAGTCATCCTGGATTGGACAGTGAGTATACCACTTTTTTAAAAATAAATGTATCTTAACCACTTTTCCTAACATTTTTCTTACTTCAGGTTCTTTTTAACTTCCAAATTTTGTCTGCTTCTTCTTTTGACTAACAGCTTCATACTCAAACAGAAATGCTAATGTAGAGATCAGCTTTCAGCTCTTCCTCTTGCTAAGACAAAAATCTCTTTGATACATATATTGCATTTGTTATATTGTGGGATATAAATATAGTACTTTTGTTTGTTCGTTTGTTTCGAGACAGGGTTTCTCTGTGTAGCTTTGGAGTCTATTCTGGCACTCACTCTGGAGACCAGGCTGGCCTCGAACTCACAGAGATCCGCCTGCCTCTTCTGGGATTAAAAGCGTGCGCCACCAATGCCCGGCATATAGTACTACTTTTAAAAAAGGGCTTTGAAATGGGTTAAAATGGGTACAAAATGACTCTTGCTAGAAAAATACATGGCAAGAAACATTCCTGGCAAAAACAGTGTAAAGAAGCCAGGTGGTGGTGGCCTTCACCTTTGATCCCAGCACTTTAGAAGGCACAGGCAAGCAGATCTCTGAGTTCAAGGGCAGCCTGGTCTACAGAGTGAGATCCAGGACAACCAGGGCTACACAGAGAAATCCTTCTTCTAAAAACAAAACAAATGAACAAAAAACAATGTAAAGTCATTGTATATGTCTTCCTTCCAATCCCCAAATGTTACGATAATTCATATTTTTCCAGAATACTCCCTTTCTTTATCACTCCCCTTCAGAGAGTAGGTGTTTTGTTTTGTTTTGTTTCAGGACAGGGGTTCTCTGTGCAGCTTTGTAGCCTGTTCTAGAACTCGCTTTGTAGACCAGGCTGGCCTTGAACTCACAGAGATCTGTCTGCCTCTGCCTCCCGAGTGCTGAGATTAAAGACATGTACCACCTGGAGAGACCAGGTTTCTTTACCTCTAGATAATTTAATATGTTTCTTTAAAACAAATATACTCTTTATTGTAGGATGTTAACCTTGATCAAATTGACCCAGTATAGACACAGTTTCATTTTTCTCACCTTTTCCTGGGTCCAGGATCCTATCCAAGAACAGAGGTTGAAATGAGTATTAATATCAACAGTAGGCTCCTTAAATCTAGAAATATTTCTCAAGTGATCTCATCCCTGATAAACTTGACAATCCAGTCTGTGCACTCAGAAATGTCAAGCTCAGCAGACAGAACTGATGGACATTTTACTTAAGCAAGTACAAGAGGATTAAGTCTGAAAGTGACTACTGATTGGCTGTCAAGGGTGTACTGACAGTTGGACTCTATAAACACAGGGCATTTGTGAATAAAAATGCTTATAAACATTTTAATTGTGTAAATGTTTGTCACCAACTTGTTCCTTAAGAAACCTTTTTATCATTATTATTATTAAGATTTGTTTATTTTATGTGTGGGTGTTTTGCTTGTATCTGTGTCTGTGCATCACATCTGTGCTGCACCCACAGAGTCCAGCAGGAGGGCACTGACTGAATTTACAGATAGTTGTGTAAGATAGTTGCCATGTGGGTGCTGGAAATCAAACTCAGGTCCTCTGGAAGAACAGCCATTGCTCTTAACCACTGAGCCAACTGTCTAGCTCAAGGAACCTGTTTTAAAATTTATTTTCTAAGAGTAATTACAGTATAAGATCATGATGCAGAGATTAGATCTAAAAGGGAGTAATATACATGTTCTTCACTACACAGCCAGGTATTCTAGAAACTATACACAAGCTCCTGTATGGTATTTTTTCAGTGTCCTCTTAAAATTTCATTCAAAAGAACTGGAGACTAACATAGCTGTTCTTCATTAATGAAAGGTTTTGTTTTACGTCTTGGCTAACTGGAGGTTTAAGCTTGGAATATTTCACAGTAGAGTGATGGCATAAAGGATAATTCTTTTGTCTGTAATCATGAGTACCTTTTTCTGGATCCCAGTGCCTACAGAGCAAGCTAGGCATGCTCTCATGCTTTTCTGTGACCCCAGCATGCTATAGGTAGTGAAGGCAAGACAATTCCTGGAGCTTGCTGCCTTCCAGCCTAGCTAAGTAACATGAGCTCCAGGTTCAAGGAGACATTGACTCTCTCTTCTGGTTTCCTGTGTGTACACACTTGAACATAAATATATACACACATTTTTTTTAAGGATAGTTGGGCCTGCTATTCATCAGTAGAGTTCAGTTCTTGTTGAGCATGCATGAGACCCTTCACCTCCTAAATTCTGGGATTACAAGCAAGCATCATCACACTCAGTTTACAGTCAAATTTTCTTAAAACAGTTTAACTTATGTTTTATGTAAGCACATATAATGGCTGAATGACTCCTTGTTACAGAAACCCTTTACCCTCAGTTCAACTTCAGCAGTTAAGTAGGGATAATGTACTCTAGTTTTAATGTGAATTAAAGCCATTAGTGTACTTCCTGTTGTACAATAAGCATGGAGTTACGTAGTTCACAATGACCCAAAATAGTGCCAAGGTCTCTTTTTCCCTGACTTTTACTTACAGTTTTAGAAACAAGAACATCGCCCATCATGTTGGAAAAGAACCCCAAATTAATGAAAATAATTTGGTCACACAGACAAACAGAGCAAAAGTAACTCAGCAAGGCAGTTTACTTTTATGAAAAGAGAATAGTGACCTTGCCTGGGCAGGCAAGCATATGGGCGCAAAAAGTTCATTTCACCCCCATTGGTGGAAGCTTAACCTTACAATCTGATGTGGCCGGTGTAGCTTTCATATAAGAACAGGCATTTTCTCTCATTCAACTTAGGGTCTTAAGATTCCCAAAAGCCTGATAAAAGGAAAATTCATGTATCCAATTTTTCAGTCCATATTTAGATATCAACCCTTTGCCGTGTATCAAACTAGACAATGGTGAAAAAAAAGACGAACTTACTGATAGTTTCTTTTTTGGCTGT
The DNA here is from genome assembly GCF_003668045.3 of Cricetulus griseus. Taxonomy (NCBI): domain Eukaryota; kingdom Metazoa; phylum Chordata; class Mammalia; order Rodentia; family Cricetidae; genus Cricetulus; species Cricetulus griseus. The sequence continues at coordinate 121,677,564 of NC_048596.1, read as the reverse complement.
ATTTATATTTACAGACACAAGAACAAGTTGAATCTAATGGAAAATAGTAAATGAAGCAACCAAAATAAACACTCATTATTCTGGAAGTATCAGACCTCAGGAATTGGAGAAAGTTTAGACCCAAAGAAACTAGAAAGACAATAGAATCATGTTGACTAGAGAGCTTCAGACCAACCACAAGGGAAATAATGTTGGGAAGAAAAACCTTGCAGGTCAGTAGAAGGTTTCTGCAGGTTTGCAATGCAGCTGTTTCAGAATAGTGATCTCAGGAGAAAAGTTGAAGTTCAAAGAAGCCCAAATGAGGCATGTTGTAAGGATCCAGTGATGGCACCCAGCTTTGTACCTCGAGTAGTTAAGAAGACTTGGCTGGTGAAGGACTAGGAAGAGCAATGCAGCAGGAAAAGACATACTCCCTTTTGTATTTGTTAGGTTTCAGCTGCTTGTAGTGTGTCCACCCATACAGGTGAGCAAGGAGACGAATGAGTCTGATCCTGAAAGGAGAGCTCTACCTTGAAAATTAGAGAGAAAGGAAACCCTAGTATGTTGTGTACATACAGTATGAAGAGTTAGGAGTGAAGTAGGAAATTTGGCATGAGTGAGAAGAGCAGTAAATACTGAACCCTGAGCAACTTCACTGTTAGATGTCTATACACTGCAAAGAAGAAAAACACAAGCTATGAATTACGACTATTAAAAATAGTTTGCTTCTTGTTTTCCAGTCTAACAGGTACATATATTTAGGTGACTTATTAATCTGCATTATAATTTTCCATGTTCATAAATGAATATATAAATAAAATGCATTGTTAGCCAGGCAGTGGTGACACACATCTTTAATCTCAGCGCTTGGGAGGCAGAGTCAGGTAGATTTGAGTTGGAGCCCAGCCTGAAGAAGGAAGGGAGGGAGGGAGAGAGAGAGAGGGAGGGAGGGAGGGAGGGAGAAAGAAAGGAAGGATGGATGGATGGATGGATGGATGGATGGATGGATGGAGGTAGATGGATAGATACATAGATAGACTGACAGATAGACATTGATAATTTTGATGGCTTTTCCTGGGATCCTAAAGGCTACCATCATTATCCTGTTTCCACATAGGTTGGAAGTACTTTTTTCTTTGTCTTGGCATAACTTTTGCATGCTCTAATGTCTTTCTGTTAACCTACTTCTCAGCTCAGCAGCAGTTGAAGCCAACAAAGTGGATCTCCTTTTCCGTCAGTGTTTCTCCACTCCTCCTTAAATCTAAAACTCTCTTTTCTTTTGGCTCTTCTTATTCCAGTGATGAGGAGGAGGAGTTGCATAGTAAGTAAGCTAATTTGATGTCTAGTGGTTGTTCTCCAAAGTCTGGCTAGCTTTTAAATATTATAGACTTGCTACTAAAAGAATTATATCATTTGAGGGCTTTTATCTCCTTGTATACTATCACTTGACTTGCATGCCTTTACGAATTGATTTTGATGAAGCCAGATTTTTGTTGTTGTTATTTGTAACTACTAACACTGATTGTTTTGGTGGCCTCCTGGTTCCAGTACAGGTGTCTTTCCAGAATACACTCTCAGGTGTAAGGGGTATATTTTCTTCCACTTCTACCCTTTGTAATACTGAGTGCTTATTTTACAAAAACTTCCTGCTTTATACTTCAGTTTTAATTTCAATAATCCACTTTTCTCTGTCTCCTGGGACAGATAGCTAGGCAATCTATCAATGATACCTAAAAGTTTCTCTTCCAATCTTTTCATATAATTGAAAAACAAAACTATGAGATTAAAATCCATGGATTAAGAAATGGAAGTTAAACATATTTTTTTCTCAATTTTTGTTCTTGTAAAATTCTATTTTATGCTGCACTCCTCAGGGAGTTACGGGCTTCAAATTAATAAGTTCTTAGTAACTCTGGTATGAAAATTTTTGAGAAATCAGTTTTAGTAAACTTGAAATGCAACTGGGTCTTCTTCTATTAGAAGACCTTGACTGCAATTTTGGAGGGCTTCTAGGATACTCTGAAACTTACATTTTTTACTTTTTATGGGAAGACTATTTCTATCATAGCGTAATGAATGATTGTGTTAGAACTAATATTATGAGTGCCTAACATTTATGTCCATATAATTGTCCTTCCATTTGCTGATCTGAAGTAGCAGTGATGTATAAAAATTATTGTGGCCACCACTTTGCATTGTCTCTTAAAGGAAAGTGTCTTTGGCAGAGAGATATGGTTTAGTTTTAAATGGTAGCCTCATTGATGTTCAGTGTATTTTTTGCCATTAAAAGATACTTGACAAAAAAACAATGAGATATTTACATTTTATCCCTTGTACTGGGCAGAAAGGTGCAAAAACCCACCTCAACTTTGATTGTTCAGAAGTTCTCAAATCTCTTTGGTCCAAAAGTTTGGTAGTACTATAGCAAATAGCCAGGTTATGATAACAAACGAGAACCTCAGTAGAACTTCATTATCGCTGGAAACAAACTGTTATGGTCTCACTAGAATCTTAAAAATATAGAAGCAGAGGAGTGTTCTGAATGCAGTGTCTAGCATTTCTTAAACTGTTCATTCAGTCCAAAAATACCAGTGAGACTAATGGGGAGAGAGTAGTCTTAACACATTGAGAAGCTCAGTTAAGCAGCTTTAAAGTGCTAATTCACACATTGGGGTGTCCCAAAGCAGTACTTGATATGCTAAACTTCCCAAATGTTTTAATTAGGAAACCATAATAATGAATAAGACCATCTATGCTCCATGAGACTCTTGTTCAATATAACACATTTTGTTGTTTGTCTGTTCAATGATTGCAGCTTCAAATCCCTGGACTTATAGTTGGTCTGCATGTTATTTTGTGTCTTAAAATAAAAATCTGGTTGAAATGTTATTTATCTGCAGTAATATTTAATGGGTTAATGACAGGTTTATTTTCTTCTGTTTATAGTTTTGTCATGGAAATCACCCATGTTATTGCATACTTTGAAAGTCTCCTCACTTCAGGAATTTCAGAGCCACTAATTTTGGTGGCAGTGGTAAATTAATCCTTTTTTTTTTTTTTCAGAACCACATGTAAGAAGTCATAGTAACTGAAATAAATTATTTTCCAGTAATAAAACCATTAGGAACTCTTAGAGGTGGGGCCATAGATTCTCTTGCTACCTAATCACATAGGTATTTAGTTTTTAATCTATTCCACAGAAATCAACTAGTAGTTTTGGGGTTTTGTTTTTTTGTTTTTTGTTTCTTTTCTCTTGGCCAAGTTTTTTGTTGGGTATTTTTCTGCAATAGGAATTTGACTTTTACTTTGTATAGTTTACTAGAATGGTAATTTAGTGGGTTGCTCAAGTGTACTGTGAAGTCCTGGCAGTCTAGGAGAACTCAATGAGAACTCAATGCTTATTTCATTGAGGTTCCTGGGTGGTAAAAGTTAAAAGCCACTGTTTAACACAGGCTCTTGTGTTAAAGTTAACTAAGGTTTCATAGGTTAAAATGTTTACAGTTACATAACTAAATTTTGCAGAATTGGGAGCCAGATGCTTCTTTCCAAGCAGTTGTTACCAAACACTGTAAATGTAATAGAAGAAACCTGTATTGGTTATGGTTTCTATTGCTGTGAAGAGACAACATGAACGTGGCAGCTCTTATAAAAGAAAATATTTAATTGGGTGACTTACAGTTTCAACAGTTTAGTTCATTATTATCATGATGGGACATGTTGGTGTATAGGCAGACATGGTGCTGGAGAAGGAGCTAAGAATCCTACATTTGATCCACAGGAAGTGAACTGAACTAGGCCTAGCTTGAGCATAGGAAACTTCAAACCCTGCCCCCACAGTGACATGTTTCCTCTAGCAAGGCCAGACCTGCTTCGACAAGGCCAAACCTCCTAATAGTGCCACTCCCTATAAGCTTATGGGGGTCAATTACATTCAAACTACCATATTCCACCCCTGGCCCCCACAAGCTTGTAACCATATCATAATGCAAAATGCATTTAGTCCAACTTCAAAAGTCACCATAGTCTATCACAGTCTCAACAATGTTTAAAAGTTCAAAGTCTCTTCTGAGAATCCTGCAGTTTCTTAACTGTAATCCCTCCTAAAATCAAAAAGCAGATCACATACTTCCAACATTTAGTGGTACAAGATATACATTACCATTCCAAAACATAGGGAATGGAACATAGTGAGGAAATACTGGACTAAAGCAAAACAAAAACTAGCTGGGCAAACTTCAAACTCTGCATCTCCATGTCTGATGTCAAAATATTCTTCAGATCCTTTCAGCTTTATTTGACTACACACACTTCTTTCTCTTGAGCTGGTTCTACTCCTTGCTAGGAGCTTTCTTCAGCAGATATCCCATGACTCTGCCATCTTTGATTATTCTTAGAGTCTTCAAGGCAATTCAGACTTTTCCTTCAAAGCTTCAGACAATGGCCTCTCTGGGCCTCCATTCAGGGACACCCCTGACACTTGCCTGACCTCAACGGTTTTCCTTAGTTGTGGAGAAATATTCCATATCCCCTTTCTTCTGTCTTTGACGATAAAGCCAGAACCACGTGGCAAAAGCTGCCAAGTTATGCTGCTTGCTGGGGCTGGAACACGGCCCCTTTGTTCAATTACATGTTTACCAGCTTTCTGTTTTCAGTTGTTTCCTTCACTGCCTAAGCCTGACTGTCCTGAAACTAGATCTGTAGACTGTGTTGGCTTTGAACTCAGAGATCTTTCAATTACATCTTCATCAACTTTCTGTTTCTGATGGTTTCCTTGACTGCCTAAGCTTAACTGTTCTCAAACTTGCTCTGTAGACCAGACTGTCCTCAAACTCAGAGATCCATCAGCCTCTGCTTTCCCAGTGGTAGAATTAAAGGTGTGTATCACCAACCTGGCTCTAAGCTTTTCTTTAATTCTTTTTCACAAGTTGAAAACTTATCTGGGTGAGATCTTGCCCTGGGGTCACACTCCTTTATTCCACTTCTTAATATATTTATCTCCTTGAACACAGGACTTACTTCTATTCCACTTCCTGGTGGTCTTTTTCTCCTCAGATTGTACATTTTGTATTTTTCTTTACTGAGCTTGTTATTTTTCATTATAAATCTTTATAAGCATGAACACTAGTAACCCCACTGTAGCCTCAGGCAAACCCTTAAGACAAGGGAAAAAAGCAGCCACATTCTTTCCCAAAATATCACAAGAACAATATCTAGGCCATATATTAATATTCTTCTCTGAAATCTCTTGAGCCAGGCCCCCACAGTTCATCAAATCACACTCATCACCACTGTCTTCCATGCTCCTAATTTGGCCCAGTAAGCAGCACTTGTGTTCAGCTGGTTTTCTAATCCATGGTCTCAGGGCCCATACTCCTTCAAACAAAAACATAGTCAGGCCTGTCAGAGCAACACCTCAGTCCCTGATACCAATTTCTGTCTTAATTAGGGTTTCTATTGCTGTGAAGAGACATCATGACCACAGCAACTTATAAAGGAAAATATTTAATTGGGTGACTTACAGTTATCATGGCAGGACATGCGGGGTGTAGGCAGACACGGTGCTGGAGAAAGAGCTGACAGTCCTACATTTTGATCTTTAGGCAACAGGAAATGAACTGAACTAGGTCTAGTTTAAGCACAGGAGACCTCATAGCCCACCCCCATAGTGACACATTTCCTCCAACAAGGCCACACCTACTTCAACAAGACCACACCTCCTAATAGTGCCACTCACTATGAGCTTTGGGGAGCCAATTACATTCAAACTACCACAAACCCTAAGTTGTCAAGTACAGAAAAACAGAAGTTTAAAGATTCCTTTAATGTTCAATTTACTTTATTCCTACCAGTTGGATATTTAAGTTACTCAATATAATAACAATTGCAGTATCAACTATAATTTTATATTTAAAATATAGGACAGATTTGAGGTTAACAGATTTTAAAATGACAGTAATGTCATTGTGGAGCATCTTCAAATCTCTCTCAGATTCAGGTTTTACTCATAATAACCTCAGAGGCTCTCAAAACTGGCCTCAAAGAAGAAAGTGGTGTGTTTTCTCCACGTAACAGTAGTTAGTTATATAGTAATTAGGTATCGGCTATTGTACTAAAAATTGAAAGTCATTCATCTTTGTGATTGAAGCTTTGCTCGCTTCTAAATTCCCAATAGCAGTTCAAATTATTCTTGTTTTAAGTTTTTTATTCATTCCTCTATTTAGCCATACTAATGTGTTTTATAGAGAATTAATTCCATTGTTCCCTTTTTAATTTACCCCCTGCTACCTCACTTAGTCCTGGAATTTTAGTAACCTGGCTCCATTTCCGCTAAAGGATGAGGAAGAATGCACCTGCCCCATTCATTTTATCACTGACAACTAAAAAAAAAAAAAAAAAAAAAAAAAAAAAACTTAACAATCTGGTTCCCCTCTTCACAGTTGAGGAGCTGATCTGGAGAAGTCTTTCCCACACCAGAGGTGGTTCCAGGGCTTTTTGAGGCAGCTCTTTGCTCCGTGTCCAGGAATTCTCAGCAAAATATCAGACAATATCAGACTATTCAGATGAATATATTTACAAATGGGATCAAGAGTAAAAGATGTGTAACATTTTTGTTCTTCTTTTATATTCTTTGATAACATCTCAGAAGGATGGCCTATGGGAACAGAGCATTCATTAAAAACAGAAACTAAATGTGTTCCACCTGTATTTAAGCATAAAAGCTACTATTTTCAGTTACTCGGATCTTGGATTATATTTGCTTTCTTGAGAAATTCACTCCCTTGCCTCCTATTTCCAGTCTAATTTGAAGGTTTCCAGTTTAATTTCTCCTCCTTCTAAACTTTTTAAGGAAGAGGTACCATGTGCTGACTTTCAAAGACTTTGTGATTTTTATATGTGAATCTGTAGGTAGTTTATCTGTCATCAGGACAAGATCCTTGTGTGCTAATGTTACCTCTACTGTTTTTGTTTTCTAGATGCACGGCCTTTCCACAGTACCAGTGCTAACCTGACTGAGAGGTAAGATGCATTTATTTTCTTATTCCTTTTCCCAAAATGAAATGAAGACAATACAAGCTATCTTACCACATTTAATTTGAATATCCTAAGTTCTTTGAGCTCACCCAGGTTCTGACTTCCTTGACTGGCAAGTTCAAAATAATCACAAAGTAGTGTTTCATAATGAAGGCTTTGTCTTATAAAATACACTGAATCACTTTATACTCTTACTCCTTAGATTTTCTTTATGGTAAAGATGGTTATTTGCTTTCATTCACATAAAATATACTTATTTGACAATATAAATTTAAGTTACTTGGCTTATGGAGATTTTCAGCTTTTGAATAAATTTAATATTTGGCTTCATAATGTATGCATGTGTGTATACATGGACGTGTGTGTGTGTGTGTGTGTGTGTGTGTGTGTGTGTGTGTGTGTGTGTGTGTGTGTGTGTGTGCTGTACATGTGAATTATGCAATGCTGATACCTTCTTTGCCATTTTAACTTAAAGCCGAGGGTTGGTGATATACTTCAGTGGTTGTGCTTAGCATGCATGAGGCTCTGGTTTCTATCCCCACTCAAAAAAAGAAAAGCTGTGTGTAGTATATACCTCTGTCCATGGAGAATTGAGGTTTTCTTTTCTCTCCTCTCCCCATCTCTTTGATTTCTAATACTGAGGAATCGCCCAGGGATTTGTGCATGCTAGGTAAACGCTTTCCCATTGCACTTCCTTCCAACTGGGATTGATTCTTTACTTGACAACATGCACAAATCCCTATCATTTCTATTTCCCTGTATATGCTTATGAAATTAAACGTTGTGATTCAGTGTCATTAGATTTCTGGTGATTTTAAGTTGCCCTCCTTTTCACAGAGACTTTAGTTATGATTGTGATCTCAAGCCCTTCCAGTGATTGTTGCTCTTTATGCTGCTTTTCTCTTCAGAATGGACGTCTTTGTTTATAACTGTCACATATATATAAATATGACTGTTAAGAGGGTCCTTTTGTGATTCTACTTACAAAATGCACTCTCAGAGGCTAACACTACTGCCCTGTGGGATGGTGCTAAAATGACTGTTGTAAAATAACCAAACAAATAGATTAGATGGATTCTTTGTTTTTGTAATATTTATTTAAGTCAGTATTCTTTAAGGAAATCGACTGTTATAAATTTCCTAAAGTCAGATTATGTCCAGACTTCTTGAACGAGTACATCAGTAAATTTGGATCTGTAGGAATCTCTGTAATGAATCTGTCTACATTCTGCCTGAAATATGCTTATTCTTCATCTCAAAGTTTTACATAGCTTCTTGGACCAGTCCATAGTTCATTAATAGGCCTAAAGACTAGAAGAGATGTGTGCCGCTGCTGTTATAGGCTTGTCCCTGACCTAAGATTGTGTTTTGCCGGCTTTCTCAGCACACACCCTGCCACTCCACTGTGTGCATGGATGTCCTTTCAAGCTAAGAAGTTGGTAGCCCAATGCTGTTTTATACTCAGTTCCAGATTTTTTTTTTTTTTTTTTTTTGTATATGAGACCATTCAGTAGCCTCCACCTGCTTTTTACTCAGCCCACTATTTAACTTTTCTAGTTACAAAAAAAAACATCATTTTTTTGTTTTCATTCAGTATAACAGAAGAAAACTATAATTTCCTGCCACCAAGCCCCTCAAAAAAGGATTTTGAAGGGAAGAGTGGGACGAAAGTTAGTCGAACCTTCAGCTACATCAGGAATAAAATGTCCAGCAGCAAGAAGAGCAAAGTAAGTATCTCCTGGGCATTCTCTGTGTGATCACCTCAGTCACTCACCACTGCATATAAACAACAGGGATAAATGAGAATAATTTCAGAGGTACTTTGAAACAGTCCCCCATGCCTGGAGAAAAATAACAATAATGCAAGCAGCAGCTAGAAATGCTGCCACTGTTTTACTACACACAAAAAGTTGCCCATGCATCAATTTACTGCACCCTTTCACAATCCCTGCTGGTGTAGGTCTTACCCCTTCCTTTAAGGGATGCCTGTTTAACGTGGGGAAGAGATTCAACCCCAATCTCTCTGACCTCTTGTCCCACACACTGAACCTCAGCAGAAATGATTAAATCAGGTTTAAAATCCAATGGAAGGACTTTATGTTGAGATTAAAGCATAAATGAAATATATATAATAGAAATAGAGGGGAAAATTATGCTTCAGAAAATTACAGGAACTTTTAAGACTTACTTAGATCTATTTCTATTTAGGAAGATTTGTGGTGTATCCTCTTTAATAATTGGAAGTTAAATTAAGATCTTAAACTTGGACTGGAGAGATAGTTCAGTGGTTAAGGGCACTAACAGCTCTTCTAGAGGACCAGAACTCAGTTCCCAACACCTATGTGATGGCTTACAGTGACATTTCAACAATTTAGTTGTAGTTGCTTATTCATTACAGAATTCTATAAAATACAAAAATTAAGAAATAAATCTATAAAAACCCCATGTATTCTCACTACTTTGACTTGTGTTTTTAGTACTTTTGTGATATGTCTTTTGTTTTCAAGACAGGGTCTCATTATATAGCACTGGCTGTCCTGGAATTCACTCTGTATACCAGGCTGGCATTGAACTCCCAGAGATCCACCTGCATTTGCTTCCTGAGTACTGGAATTAAAGGCCTGTGCTTCCATCATCCAACTGTGATATGTCTTAAAAAGAAAGAACTTTTTTATACTGACTTCTGATCCTAAACTAAAACGATTTTCATTTCAAAAAAGTGAGGGAAACACTAACCCACCATGTACCCTGCACTCTGTTTACTTACCTGTAACTGTCTATCTACATACACAAAGAAATAAGCATACAAAGGTATAATCAGTTATGGACCTCTTGAAATGAATCACTGAAACATATCTTTGTACATTGCATGTATAAGTATATGCACATAAGCACACATGTGCACACATATATACTGAACTCAACAGCATTCTGATAAAAATGTACCCTCTTAATAGCAACTACACGCCTCATGCCCAGTAGTAGTTGGCCAACCCAAAATGAACTCAGTGGTATTTTTGTTTAATTTTCTTTGTTTTGGCTTTTTTTGTCTTACTGTTCTTTTGCTTATTTGTTTTGATTTTCATTTTTGTGGTTTTTTGGGATTTCTTGAGGTTTGGGGGTTTTTGGGGTTCGGATTTTTTTTTTTTTAAGAGAGAAAGATAAGAAAACGTAACAGTTGGGGAGGTAGGGAAGTAGAGGTGATCTGGGAAGAATAGGGGAACGAGGGAAAAAGGTGATCAAAATACATTTAATTTTTTTCAATTTAAAAAAATGTGCCCTTTTTTCTCTAAGCCTTCAGGCACTCAGTTATGTGAGCTGATAGAAATACAGCCAATAAATGTTACTGGCTGTGCTAGCTTTCTGTTACTGTAGCAAATTATCTGATAAAATCAACTCTAAGGAGGAAAGGTTTACCTTGATTTCAGAGGTGTCTGCCTGTGTTCACCTAGATAGTGAGTACCCCATGGTCAGAGCATCTGCAGGAGGGCAAGCAAAGAGAGAGTAAGGGGCCATGGCTCCATAATCCCCTTCAAGGGCACACACCTCAGTAAGTTCCTTCTAGTGGGCCCTTTCCTCCTGCGTGTCTCACCATCTGTACACAGTGTTATGTATGGGGAACAAGAACCTTTGAGGTACATTTACTATCCAAGCCATGACACCGGGGTTTGAAAATAATTTTTTTTTCCATGTACAAAGGTTTGGTCTTTACTCTAAGGGATCCCCCACCCCCAATAAAACTCTTATACCAAAATCTGCTTTTTCACCATTTTTCTTACCAAGTGCCAAATGAAGACACAATCTTGTAAATAATTTCTAGCCTAGTTACGAGTTTACATATTGGCTTCATTCTTAGGCTTGTATTAGAACTAAAATATATGGGGTGGGATACATCCCAGTATTCCTCATCCCAGTATTCCACATCCCAGTATTCCACATAATGGCAACAACAGAACCTACATATTTTGTTTATCTTGCTTGCTTGGTCAGTAGTTGCTATGAACAAAAGAAAACTCCTTTGGGAAAACCAGCATAAACTAGCCATATATTTGTGAATGGCCTCTCTGCTTAGTGATCTGTAATAATCAGTCTTAACCTTGAAAATGCTATGGTCTGGTTTGATTGAATTCAAGATATTTCTGGGTTTTTTTGTTTTGTTTTGCTTTTAAAACTGTGGAGTCTTATCCAAACACACACATATAATTATAAGACCAGCAAGTCAGTAGAGATTCTCTTCGATCCACCTCTCCAATGGCATGGCTTTTGAATCCATGTGGTGGGTATGACACTGAGTTTGCTGAGGGGGTAATGCAGACAGCAAAAAGATAGTGTGGGTCCAGATGCAGAAACTGGAACTTGACCTTTAAAACAGAATCTCACCCCAACTTCCGTACTCTTCAGACTTGAATAAAATGTGTCTCAAGTAGTCAGATTAGATAATACCCAGGCAGGGCTGCCTGTGGTCCGGCTCCCCACAAGTGATGCCTGTCATTGTGTGCTTCTCTTCAGCCACATCTATCACTTAAGTAGTTTCTTTTTCCTTTTTCTTGAATATTTTTTAACCTCCAATTACTAGCATTAGGTAAGAGGTAAGGGATGAGATGGGACAGGAAAAAAAAGGCTACCTGTGTTAGAGTCAGTCTGTCATCGCTGTTAAAGAACCAGTTGACCTCTTGCCTCCGCTCCTCTCCTTAGGCAAAATGACCAACACTCTTTTGCAATTGGTGTGGTTCCTCTTTCAGAATTGGCTTCAAGATTTGATCTTTGGGGGCTATACTGTCTCCAGCAATGGAAACTCCAAAAATTGCAAATTCATAGCTCCTCAGAGTGTAGTACTGTCCTTTTACCAGGTGTTTGCAAGTGCCCCCAAAGGCCAGACATGTTAACATGTCATCTTTCCAGTTAGTGCTTGCAGGCTAACTTTTTTTTTTTTTTTTTTTTTTTTTTTTTTTTTTTTTTTTTTTTGAGATAGGGTTTCTCTGTGGTTTTGGAGGCTGTCCTGGAATTAGCTCTTGTAGACCAGGCTGGTCTCGAACTCACAGAGATCCGCCTGCCTCTGCCTCCCGAGTGCTGGGATTAAAGGCGTGCGCCACCACCGCCCTGCTTGCAGGCTAACTTTTAAGTTAAACTGTATGCAAGCTGCTGAAGAACATTGTCACTTTGTCAATATAGGCAGAGGTAATGAGAAAGAAATAACCATATATCCAATCCAATGTACAGATAAATGAGTATCAATGTATTGTTTTTCCTATTGAATGTTTTACATGTTATTTTAAAAAAGAAGTAATACCATATATATTAACACTAATTTTTCTATAAGAATGATGAGCTTTCACTTCTTTTTAACCTGTATAGGGTTAATTGTTTTTTTCTTCTTAGTGCTGGGAATTGAATACAGGGCCTTGCACATCTTAGGTCAGTACTATAACCACTAAAGTGGTTACAAGTGCTGAGATTATTAATTTTTTAATATGTGTTAATGAGAGTATCTAATTTTTCTTGTAAACATACCTCCTTTTAAAGAAAAAAACTTAAGCATTTAATGAATGTTAGATTAAAATAATACATACAAATTGCATGCGAGTATAGTTAGAAAAATTTCTGTGTAAACATTGTGCGTGTATCTGAGAATTCAGTTATAAACTTGGGTTTGTTGTTCCATGAGTTAAGCTGTGACTGCTGACAGTCTTTAGACACTGAGAGTAGCCAGAGTTAGCTATTAGACAGGGAATAGTCCACATTCCTAGATAATGTGTTGCCCAATGTGCCAAATTTTTGTGTATGTAGCCTTTATTGTATAAGGGGTTTAGTTACCAATCCTGCATATGTACCTTTCACAGTCATCAGTAACTTGTAGAAGTTTCAAGATATATATACTGAATGCTTTTTAGAAAACTGGAAGATCTAAACAGGAAGTACAAGAGGAAGATGGGCAGTTTCTCCTTTTTTGTAACTGTTTTCTGCTCAGTAAATTGTGTTTATTATATACATAATGCTTACCTTCATAAAGAGAGTGGTATTTAAGTTACTGATTATCTCTTCCTATCAAGCTCTTATTTTTACAAGAACGACTAGAAGACACTGGAAATATTTTAGACCAATTCCTAGTATGACTCAGATTTTTTTCTGAGTAAAAAGGATTAACTTCCTCCCCAGCTGATACACTGTCTAACTTTATAGTGAGATGTTCAGCCCCAGTCCCTAGTGTCTATGCTTGTGTATGAAAGAACTGTGCCCATCATCCCTTCCAAGATGCCTGATCACATTAGCTTTTCATAGTTGTCCAGAGTACCCTGACTTCTAAAAGGAGCAGTTTAGGAAAATGAAAACTGATTTTCTTTGACAGCACCCTAGTGTTGTTGTGATCAGTCACTTCTATTTTTAAATGTCATTAGATTCTTTTCCCACAGTACAATTAAAGCATGTTGGCAGTGGTTAAATATAGATACATTAAAATTAAGAAAAATAACCAGTCACCCATTTTACCATGGGCGACTTTACTAAAATATTTTCATGTAAAACTTTGCTTTTTTATTAGGAGTTTGCTAGATAAGTGTGGCCTCTTTCCTTGCCAGATTTCCCATACTATAGTGTAAGTGCTGTCCATACATGTATTTGAGAGTTACTTCATTTTTATTTCACTTCCTGTGTTCTTTAGAGTGGGGTAGTTAGCTTTACCGGCAGCATTCAAATAGTTAAGACTGTCTCAAGGAAGCAAGCAGTCTCAACCCTCCCCTTGAGGGCTTTCTCAACCAGTTTCTGGCTTCCTCTTATGGTTTTGCTAATGGCAGCTCTGAGCTACTGAGAGGTCTGCCGTGCTGGCCATGAGTGCCTCCTTCTGTGAAAGATCATTTCCTGGCATGGAGGTCAAATCATGTCGGTAAAATGGGGTCGGCTTCCCGAAGTTCCTCTCATAACAGTGCGATTCACAGGACAAAAACATGGGCAGGTAAGAGCCCGACAACTCTTCAAAGCACTGGATTAGAACAACAGGAGGCTGCAGTGCAGTTTGTTGTTTTGTTTTTGTCCTTGGAGGAACTAGTCTGGATTACTGTAAAGGGTGAGAAAATGGATTATTCAGATCTGAAGAACATTACAATTCTTTAGACAGTAATGCAGCTGCCATAGAGAGTTGTGTTGTTTGACATTTTCCTTTAAGCCATTGGATCATGTTTTAACCTTCAGGCGAGGGGGGGGGGAGTCAGATGGTTTTAAAGTTAACAATTTATGCATAGAGAAATCTGCAGCAAAAAATTAAAAGGGATTATTTGGATATGCTCAAGGTTTGGTAATTCGAGTTCTACACACTTTAGCAGTTACTAATTTTTGTTCAGATGAGTTTCCTGTTTTGTAAAGTGGTTTTCCCCCCATCCTTTCTGTTGTTTATAGGTTTAAGATGCTGCAGTTTGGCGTTTGGGGTTTTGCTATATGTATTCTGTTAAAGGGAGAATTTTGCATGAATCATAGATTTTACAAATAACCCATTTTATCCATTGGGTAGGTTTTGAACTTAGAGAAAATTAGAAGATTTAAATCCTGTTTGGTGCTGATCATTGCTTTGTGACCCTTTGCAACTCAGGGAGCCTCAGCAACCCTTTTCAGTAAGTGTGGTCAGTGAGAACTGAGCACTTGTCATCCGGAACTGCACCAGGTCCAGTTTAACACTTGTGGCTCTGTGTTTGAACTGTAATTCATTACCCTGTCCCAAGAAAGTTAACTATTCATCGTTTTAAGTGTCATTCATTATCTTCTCTTGTAAAATGGGAAGCATGATACCAATCTGCCAAAGCAATCTACTTAGATAATCCCTACAAGTGGCATTGCCACTAGTGGTCAGCATGGTCACTCACTTTGAGAAACTCACTTCTCGGGTATTTTGTTTGTTTGGTTGGTTTTTAGATTGTAGTCATAGTATAAAAGAGTAGGTAAAGCTCACCTCTGTGGACTGGAGGTCTTCGTGGTCTAGTTGTAAAGGAATTGATATATTAATCTTGTTAGTGAACTGAGCAGCTAATGTAGTGGCTAGGCCTGTAGTAAACATGTGGTGAATGTCAGTTTCCTATTCCCTCTTACAGAGCTGAGAGGCAACCGTAACAAAACCTTGCAGTGGAAATCAAAGACAGGTCTCAGGAAGCCTTGTTCTTCCAACCAGAGACAAGGCCTGCTTTTCCTGTCTCACTGGGCTTTGGGGCAAGCAGCTGAGCCTTGGGAATTCACTGTCCCAGGTCACCAGACTTTTGAGAGGAAATGAGTGCTGTAGTGATCAGCTTGAGGAGACAAAGGTGGTGGTTGGGAAAGGCTATTGACAACGCTTCTTCTCGTCTTTTCTGTACCTCGTATTTCCCCTGCACCAGTGTCTTTACTGCTGCTCCTGAGTTATTGTCTCCTCCTACCTAAAGTCAGAATGTCCTTTCCTTCACTACAAAAGATTGCACTTTTGTGTTGTTAGAGTAATAAGCTGATGATACTCATTTTCAGTGAGGTGTGAAAAATTACCATAATGCATTAAATATTATACTTAGTATAGCTAGGCCTTAACAAAAACAAAACTATAAAGTGGGTACCTATCTCATTTTGCAAATAAAAAGCCTGGGGCTCAGAGAAATAATTTGCCCACAGTCCCACCATTAGTAGAACTTAGAACTGACTTCATGCTTAACCCCTGTGCAGTTTTTAGCACTCTGTCACCACTGAACACTGAACCAAAATTAATATCTGGTAACCTACTGAGTTCTAAAAATATATGTAAAATATATGTGTAGGATTATTTAATAGTTCTGATTAGAGTAGGGAAGAAAATGTCATGGAGACCCATCATTCAGGGACATACAAGTGCTTGTAAAATGGAGAGAGGAACCTAACAGAACTTTTTAGACTTTGTGACATTGTTTTTCTCCCTCAGACTGAACCCAGAATTGCCACCATCCACCCTTCTGCTCCCTTTCTAAACTGTTCTAAATTCAGTGCTTCCTATGTGGACTGTGCCATACCTTACTGCTGCAGGCTCTGCCCCATGTCTATTAGTGTAAACAGCCCCTGATGACTCAGAACCCCTAAGTCTTTCTGATGGGAGCTTGCATGATTGAAAATTAATAAAATGTTGCCCAGAGCATTGTTCCTCATTTCTGTCCACAATAGATACCATCCCCTGTTGACCACATGCCATCAGTGTGTTCAGGTAAGGGGAAGGTCTTCCAGTGCTCAGTTAACTGTTGATTCTTTTCTTTGGCAGGAAAAGGAAAGGGAGAAAGATAAAATTAAGGAGAAAGAGAAAGAATCTAAAGAGAAGGAGAAAGATAAGAAGAATCTTAATGGGCACGCTTTCAGTCCCATTCCTGTTGTGGGTCCCATCAGCTGCAGCCAGTGCATGAAGCCTTTCACCAACAAAGATGCCTACACTTGTGCAAGTAAGAGACATGCTTCTTTCTTTCAGCAGATGAGGCTCTCTTGCTTCAAGAAAGCTAGTTTGTTTCTAGTTTCCTGTGCATCCCACCTGTGATCTGTTCCTCATTAATGTGGAGAAGTAACTCTATGTGTTCTTTTAATTTTAATTATGTAACTTACAATTTGTATTTTTTTTCAGATATCTCTAATATCAGATTCTCTGCTTAAAAACCACCACCTATCACCAGAAACCTGGCAAATCAAAGTAGTGCATAACCTCGAACCTTAAAGCTTCCCCAGATCCTTTGTCAGATCATATACAGTTATTTTTATATTCTGCCCCCCACACCCAGAGAGAGAGAGAGAGAGAGAGAGAGAGAGAGAGAGATACATGCATGCATATGCAGTTTAAAGATTCAAACTCAGGACCTGATATAGGAAAGCAGTCTACTCCCGAGCTTACCCCCACCCCAGCCTTTGTGTACTTGTTTTTAAATCTGGTCCTTTGGAACATGATCCAGCCATCTGCCATCATTAAATCATGATGGCTACCAGAGGAGAGTGTCTGCATGTGCACGTATGCCCATGTTTCTGTTTTTGATCTGCTGAAAGACAAGTCTATTAACTGAGCATGGCTCTGCTTTTGATAAGACATTCTCAGCAAGAGACAGTTGCCTTTCTCTGTACAGGACTTAGATAACAAGTGTCTGTGTCACATCCACTGCATTCTACAGTTGCAACACAAAGGCAGCCATAGATAAATCAACAAGAATGGCTTTATTCCAGTAAAATTTCATTTACAGACACTGACATTTAAATTTTTGCATGCCGTGTCATTTTCATCTTTTCAATTCTTTTTCAACCATCTAAATTATAAAAGCCATGCATAGCTCATGAACTCTGCAAAATCAAGCAACAGGCCAGATCTGGCACACATAATGTAATTTGCAAATCTGCTCTACAGCGGTATTTCTCAAAAATTGTGTTAGGGCACATGTAGAAAGTAATTGTATTTGTAAAGAATGTCAAGGTATAAAACCAGGAAGCTGCTTTGTTCAGAGGTGAGCCAGCCAGGAATCAGCCACCACAGGTCTAGCACAGCTAGGAGGCTGTGGTGCTTTGTCTCATGTTAGCCCTGCACCACATGCAGACCAGACAGTGCTAACTCATACTCTAAGCAGCCAGTCTCACACCTGATAGGATGACCTCCTGTTCTCAGTCATTTATTGTGCATTCCAAGTAATCTGTTACTAAAAATAGTTAGTTTACTGGAATTGGAAGTGCTAAAAGTTTATACGGGCAGATTCAAAGTTCTGTAATAATTTTGGCTGTCTTACTTTCTTTAATTAAAAAAGGGGGGAGGGTGAAGGTACAGCTAGCAAAGACCCTGGAACCTGTCTTACCTGTGACACAGCCATTATGACTTTCATAAATAAATTTTAAAAGGCTTGGTCACATACATTCTTATAAATTTAATGTGAAAGATATGCTATATCCCCTAAAGTAATCTACAGCCCTGTTTATTTTACTCATTAAAGGGAAAAGCACTTACCTAAATCAGTATGCATTCCTTTAGGCAGAGATCACACACATTATCACTGTCCCCCATGTCTGACTTAGCAGAAAATTGAGAACTGCATCACATAGTACTAAGCTTCAGGTAAACTTTATGAAGCAAGAGACTCTATCCAGTGTGTTCAGTATCCCCACAGTGCTTTCCTTTTGGAGCCCAGGGTCTAATAAGTACTCTTTGCCTTGGTGTCAAATGTCAGCACTTTTGGTTTTTGTCTACTGGAAACAGTCCTCTTCTCAGTGCTGCAGTTAATTTAGTTTCCTACAACAGAAGTCAATAAGCACCTTTAAAAAAAAAAAGTTATCTATTTTAAAACATTTTTTAACACATTAACCTGGGGCATTTAATCTTAAAACTATACTTAACAAAGAGTACATTATAAGGATCAAAGTCGAAGGTTTGTCGTTTTGCTTTCTGGTTAACTATTAGTATGATTGGTATTGTCCTTGATCAACAGCTTCTCAAAAGAATTTGTGTATCTGTCTCTTTCATTTTATTTAACATAAAAGCAGGTATCCTCACAGTGTGAAGGCGAGCAGATAAAGAGCAATATTGGTGGTTCGTTTCTTGGGTGGGAAACACCTCTCCTCCCTCAATTCCTATGTATCTATGTAAAGTGAAGCTGCCTAGAATAAGTACCAGTAAGGTACTAGTGTACCAATCTATATATTGACTCTCTTTCTCATTGTAAGAGCTTGTATTAGTTACTTTTCTTGTGACAGAATACCTGACTGAAGCATCATAAAAAGAGTATTTAGTTTGGCTGTGGTTTCAGTCCATTGTGTAGGGAAAGCATGACAAAGTTGGTGGTAACAGAAGTCTGTGGAGGCGGTTTCTCGGTCTTGGTAGATCAGGAAGCAGAGGCAGAATAATTTCAAGACCTTCCCTAGCGACCTGTATCCACCAACTATGCCACCTAGACACCATGTCCCAACGATTCTGTAAGCTCCTAAAACAATGCAACCAGGTAAAGACCAAGTGCCCAAAACATATTGGGAGGGGGGATTCGCATTCAAATGAAAGCTGCAGTGGCTGGGAGTGTAGTTCACTAGAGCACTTGCCTTGTATGGATAACCTGAGTTCATTCCCCATCACTAGGAGAAAAACAGAGCCGTAAAAATTTACTTTTGTGTTTTAAGTATTATTTTGCATATTTCCTCCTCTTCCTCATGAAAGTGCTTTTATTTATTTGGGAGTCACTAATATCAGAAAAATGTTTAAAGCTACCGTTCTTTGAAAAGTTCATACAGTCTATCTTGAACATGTTCACACATTCCCAACTCCTCCCATAATCGTCTATTCATTCCTTCCCACCAGACTAAGTTTTTCTCCCTGCCCCAGTCTAGTCCAATTTGTGTTGCCCAGCTAATCTGACATGTGGTCGACATACCAGGGGTCTCATCATTTAAGAAAACTGATTCTCCCTTTTCCAGGAGCTATCACATGCCAATAGCTTCTCAGCTAGTAGTGGAATTTTGTGCCCATCTTGGCCCATCTATGCAGGATTTTGTCTGGCTTGAACTTCACAGCCTTGTGCATATTGTCAGAATCACTATGAGTTTATATGTGCCTCTGCCCTGCTGTATCCACAAAACTCTGTCTCCTTGAAGTTTCCTACCACCTCTGGCTCTTACACTGTCTGCACCTCCTCTTCCAGGAATATCCCTGAGCCTTGTAGAGAGGGGTGTGGTGTGTATGCTCCATTTAGGACTGAGCACTCCACAGTCACTTATTCTCTGCAGTTGAGAGTCTCTGTTTCTTAAGGCCATAATTCTTAGCTGGCAGTATCAAATTGATGTTCAAGGACTTTCATTGGTAAAGCAGACTACTTTTCTACTATAAAATATTAAAATGATGAGAAAACTATGTACATACATGCACTTACATTTTATTAGTCTGAATTTTTTTGTTATTGTGACCAGAAATCAATGACAAACAGCTTAAGGCAGGAAAGATTTATTTTAGTTCATGGTTTAAGTAGTTTCTGTCCATCATGTAGACTGGCATGGTAGAGCAGAACAGGTCACGTGGTGTCTAGGAAGCAAAGAGAATGCCTCTGCTGCCTGGCTTTCTCCTTTTTTTACTTTATCTAGACCCTACTCTGTGATGATAGTGTTATTAGCCACCTTCAAAGTGAATCTTCCCCAGATTCCTTGTGGCTAATCCTCTTTGAAAAAGCCCTCATAGACACACCCAGAGCTCCTAAGTTGATGACATTAACTATCTCTAGCCTTTATCAAACTGATACCCAGATACATCTCCTTAGATCATAATATCCCATCTGTGGTCCCCAAAGGTTCATGGCTGACTTGTATATAATCCATATAGTCTTAACAGCATTATTCAAAAGTGCTAGGTTTCTTCAGAGACTCAAGGCAAACTCTTAGCTATGAGCTCCTATAAAATTAAAAAGGAAATTTAATATTGGCAATAACAGTGACACAGAGTATACATTGCCATTCAAAAAGACAGGTGCAGCAGAATACCATGAAGGCTTGGACTAAACCAAGATCGAAACCCAACATGGCAAATGTTAAATCATATAGCTATATATGTCCAACATCTGGAGGCACATAATGCTATGATGTGAGCCCCAGAGATCTAGAGCAGATTTGCCCTTATGGCATTGATGTTTATAACTCCATTGGTCTTCTCTTTAGCCTGAATGCTGGGGCATTGCAAAATTTCTTCCACTAAAATTGTTAATTCATCACTTTCAAATCCATCCTCCTTAGTCTCAGGGCTTGCTCAAAATACAGACAAGTTCTCGGCCACAGCTTAAAAGGAAAGGCATTAGTCCAGTTTGCAGAGCTGTCCTTACTCCCTTCAGAAACCTCACCAACAGTCTTCCAATCCCCTTTCCTGTCAACATTCTGGCATTGGCACTCACAACAAAATTACTCACTAAATTATGCTAAAGTATCCGGGAACTCTATAGGGCATCTCCAGAACCTTTGAAATCACATATCAATTCTTAAAAGTTTCTTCTATTACTTAGACTTTCCTCTCCTGACAAATACATGAGGAAAACAACTAAAAGGCAGTGATTATTTATTTTGACTGATAGTTTCAGTCCATCTTCTCAGGAAGGGTGTGTCAAAGTAGATCTGGTCATGTCATGGTGCCAGGGAAACAGGAAAACAATGCCTACACTCAGTAGCTTTTTCCCTTTTCATTTGACCTGCATCCCCAGCCTATGCTATGGTACCATTCACATTTATGGGAGGCCTCACCTACTTAGTAATGTGGAAATGCCCTTATAGAGACCATCAGTGTGTCCTTTCTCAGTCAATCAAGTTGACAGTAAAGAGGCAGAGGCAGGCAGATCTCTGAGTTTGTGGCCAGCCTGGTTTACATAGCAAGTCCTAGGATAGCCAGGGTGTAGTGGCATCTAGCCTTGCCAGTGAATTTGTGTTAGTGGCCATACCCCTTTGGGCATGGCATCAGGTACAGACTGACCTGGAAAGAAGGAAACATGAGGCAGGCTCTCTCCCTTTCCCTCTTCTCCCTCTCCCTCTCCCTCCCTTGTCTCGGCAGAGAAAGTCTGTGGTGGTTATTATTATCTGCGTAAGTTGTTCCCCAATAAAACACCCATTTGTCATTTATGTTGGGTCTAGTGAATTTATTATTTCCCTGCCTTCACCAGGGTTACACTGAGAAACCCTGTCTCAAGGAAAAGACAAACATTAAAAAACAGAAAAAGGTACATAGTAAATGCTGGAAAGTGAGACACCCACGTAAGACCAACAGTTTTAAGGTTAAGGGTATAGAAAAATTGCATTCTGTGACTTTCTGAAGCAGCAGCCTTCTCCCTCTCCCCAGGATCCTAATTGTAATCCTGCTATGCTAAGTCTGGGGTCCAGGTTTCTACCATCCTTATATGCTAGAATATGCAAGTTAAGCAGTTCTAGAAGATGTTTTGTGAAACACCATTTAGGAATAGTGAAAAGATAGACTCCCCAGCTGAATCAAAATACAGAACTACTCTGGACCAAACAGCATACTCAGAGAGTACCACAGAGAGGAGGGGTGCATGTCCTGTGAAGTCAAGCAATACAGTTTAACAACAACAAAACAGATGCCACAGATAGAAGTAAACCAGTATGAGGAGTAATTAGCAGATATATAAGCAAGAGAAGAATTACTAACTGGCTAAAATGAGTAACACTGGTAATGGAAAAACAAGATTAAACAACTGATCAGGCATAAAATTTCACTTAAAAGATCATCTTGGTGGAGAATTTTCAGATATTCTGGCATACTTTGTGTCATCGGCATTTTCAGATTAATATTTATTTACAAAAGGAAAAATGTGGCTTCTTCTCTGTATTCTAGGAAATCTTGATGGTTTCCAAAAGTTTTTTTCATATTTAACTCAATGATTATGGGCTCTCATATCTTTAGTGGTGGTGGTACTGGTATTTGGGTACTGGGAATTGAACCTAGAGCCTCATATTTGTTAGGAAAGAACTCTGCCACTGAACTGTATTCCCAGTATTCCTAAAAGTAATGAAAGTGGAGTTTGGTGCTGTGTACCTGTAGTCCCAACACCTGGAGGATTGAGACAGGAGTGCCACAAGTTCTGAGGCCAGCTTGGGCTACATGGAAAGATTTTGTAACAGAAACAAAGCAAGGACTCACCAGATCAAGATACCTGATGACCCCTGAGTTCAATCCTCAGAGACTGTCCTCTGTCCTTCATACACATCCCATAATGTCACAAGATAAATAAATTTAACTGTAATTTTTAAATTTTTAAAAAGAAAACAAGAAACTGGCTTCACAGATGTGAAGACTTGTTGAACCCTAAGACCCCACATAAATTCAGGTGTAGTATTGAGCATCAGTAATCCTAGAGCTTCTATGAAAAATAGGTGGAGACAGGAGAATCCCTAGAAACTTGTGACCTGGGGCAAACAAGAAAGAGACCCTGTCTCAAACTTGGTAGCTCACTCATTTTCTTCCCCCTCCCCGTCCTATCCCCTTCCTCCCTAATTCTCTCTCTCTCTCTCTCTCTCTCTCTCTCTCTCTCCTCTCTCTCTCTCTCTCTCTCTCACACACACACACACACACACACACACACACACACACACACACACACACACACACACACACACATTAACTCAACATTTAGACATTTCCACAGCTATTTTAAATTTATATATGAAGATGGAGGTTTCTGTCCCACCAGGTCCCGCAGCCCTTCAGCCCCAAATAAGCACACAGACATTAATTATTAAATTGTTGGCTGATGGCTAGGGCTTCTTATTGGCTAGCTCTGTCTTAATTATTAACCCATAACTATTAATCTATGTATTTTCACGTGGTCTTTGCTTACTGGAGAATGCCCAAACCTGTTACTCCTTTGGCAGTTACATGGCATCTCTTGGTGGCCACTCTCTGCCTTTCTCCCCAGCATTCTCCTCTTCTCCTAGCCCACCTATCTTTCTGCCTCTACTAGCCAATAAGAGAAAAATATATACAGAAGGACATCCCCCATAATATATATATTTTAAATGGATTCAAAATTCTGTGACAGAGTTAGTTGTTTGTATTAGAAAGTACATTGTTTAAACTATATGTAAAACATACACACACCATGACCAACCAAACATTTTCTTTCCCCTCTGAGGATTTTATTTTTATTTTATCATTTTCCATATTTAAACATAGATGCTCAGTTGAAGCAAATAGTTCAGGCTAGAGTGGCAGATGCTGGGATAATACGCATTTGGGCTTTCTGGACAGATTCAGTGTCCTTGCCAGCTCCCAACAGTCTTCTTATCGTTGCTTTAAACCTACCCACATCATTGATCCATCTTACATCACAGATAGAACGTCAGAGAAGCTCAAGGATTGTTACCCCAATAAGTATCCAAGGTTCAGAAATATTTTTTCAGTCTACAGTCCTTTCACATCAGAAACATAGGAGTTCAGTGAATTAGCTACAGCTACCACCCTGCTCTAGAAGTAGTGGTGGGAGAGTTTAATCATTTGATGGTAGTAGTAAGGTTTGTGTGTAGCCACATGAAGCTTCCTTCTTTGGGGAAAAGAGCAGGAGGACTAGAGTTTTAAAAGCAACAGAATAGTGTATATTTTCAATCTTTCCAAAAGATTGAAGGTAATTAGCTGGTTCACCTGGCTTCCTGAAGGTAGAGCCTTCAATGCATATTTGTGTGTATGAAGCACCATCTGTTATCTTGGCAGGAAGCAGGAAATATGAGTAATCCAGGAATCTTTTGTCTTTTCCCTTCAACCCCACCCCACTCAAGTTCAGGATCTTCCCAGGATTCTCAGGAAATGTAGCATCTCTGCAGTTAGTCATCTGCCTCCTAGTAAACGACTGTGCTTTTAGAGAAAAAAAAAAAAAAAAAGCAGCTTTTCTTTTTGTTTACTAAAGAACTATTTTGCTGACCACTGAGTGGAGCTTCATATTCTAGACAGTTGTTCTATCAGGCTTTGACTTGTGATTTAGAAGAATCAACTGCAGGACATAATGGAGATGTATTATGATGGTCTGTGATGACTTATTCCCGTCATCTGTCACATTCATGTATCCCAAATACCAGGAGATTGGTAGGATGGACTTTTCAGTGAAGTCAATATCACTGAGACCATGGGATTACAGCCAGACCAATCTGGACCAGTCTGTCAGACTAAGTGAAATCTGGTGCGGAATAACACAGAGGTGTTAATGATCTTAGCCACAAGAAATAGTAAGCAGTAGAGCATCTGTGTGCTCCAGGTAGTCTACTCCTGGGTTTAAGAGAAAAGCCTAGACCTCTGGTCAGGAATATTTCAAAGTAAATGAATTTAGCAGAAACCTTAGGAAGATTTTCTTTTCCTCAGTCCAAACTGTACTCCTGGTTTAGGATTAATGGGGGAAATAAATGCCTTTGCAGTTCATTTTAAAGCATGTAAAACTATCTTTGAATAATAAACTGTTCTTTCTGGCTATCACAAATCATTTATTTTGTGAAAAGCTCAGTGGAGTCCTTCAGAATAAATAATTTGGTATATTCAAAGTTTTGAATCTTGCCACTGGTTTGGTTTTATTTTGTTTCCTTTTAACAGTTGTGAAATGACACTGAGATTATTGTTGATTTGTAGTCTATTGTGTGAGCACCTTATGAGTACTTTTGTGGTTGGTTATTTCTGTTGACTAAAACAGTAAACAACAGACCTACTGGAACCTAAGTAGGAAATGTGAGTTCTCATGGAGGGATGGTTGATTTTTTTTTTTCCCCCTTTGGATTTCCTCAGAAGCAGCAGCTCAGGAACTGGACAGTTTCTGTAATTTAGAATCAGTTTATTGTTTCTGTAAGATAGTAAACAGGAATTGCCTGAAGAAAAGATACTTGTTACTTAGAAGAAAAGGAAAATAAGGAGCTTACACAATAAAGTCCATTCTTGATCAACAAGAACACTTTATTTTGTTTCACTTTTGTTTACCAATGTTCTTATGAAAACTGCTGTTAGGAGCAGTTAGTCAGAATGGCTTAGCTCTTCTCTGTGGCTTTCCTCTAGTTCTGAGCATCAGCACTGTGGTTATTAACACTGGCTACTGAGAACGGCTCACATGTTTTTTGCATCCAAGCACTATCAGTCCAGACCAGACAGCGCCTGAAAGTCCCCAGTGACTTTAAACAAGACGTTGCAGAAAGAGTTCTGGAGCATGTGTTTCTGAGTGGCTGCTTATTCCATGGGCTGGGTTGGGTTTTGTGTGGTTGGTTGGTTTGGCTTTGTTTCTAGTGGTGTTTCTTTCCTTTTTGTTAGAATTAGAGTTTTCCATTTTCCCATAGGAGGAAAATGTTTCTATTTGTTCTTAAAGGCCATGTGTCCTTAAAAAGAATCGATTTTTTTTTTCACATAGCTTTTTGCTACTAGTAGATAGAACAGTGCACCAAAGTACTTGAATATTCCTTTCTTCAAAAGTCTGGCTGCATATGACAGCTGTTCTGCTGGGTTAAAAAAAAAATGCACAGTGTGTAGCATTTCACCAAAGCTCTCTCATAGATGGTTTACCTGAGGGTGGAAAAGCAACAAATAAATGATCACTCCCAGGCATGTAAATTTGCCTCCTTGTAGAGGGAAGGGAGGGGGTGGATAGAGGGGGAGAAGAAGGATGGATGGATTCTGGCTGAGCTGTTGACTTATTTCAAAGAAATGTGATTAAGGGTCAGCTCTAAGCCTATAAACCACTGTACTTTGTTACTTTTTAGTTTTTGAAGAATTTTGAAAAAAATGAAATCATACCACTTACTGTTCTTAGGAAATGTTTTAAATATAAAGAAGGCCAAAGTCCAAATCAGGTTTTTCTTTTTTACGAGCATTTAACAAGTCTATTAAAAAAAAGGATTAATATAGATTTAAGCACAGCCATTGAGAAAAAAGTACTTAGGCAAAGGACAGTCTACAGCCAAGCGTCGGTTCCAGCTTCCCAAGACAGCCCAGATAAAATGTTCCTTGGTCTTCCTAACAAACAACAGAGTATGTTTTGCAGCAGTGTGCTTAAAAAGTCTATTAGACTTGTCTTCAAATCTTGTTTTGGACAATTGTTTTAAAACAGATAATACGGTTTTAAATCCCATGACTTTGGCTGGTATCCCTGGGACTAGCAGTTTCTAAGTCACTCACACCCAGCAGTAAAACCATCCTATGGGTTGAGTCCAGGGCCACTTGGTGTCAAGTTTAGTGTTTTTCAAGTAGGTACTTGAGTGTGGTAAACAGGCAGCCATGTGAACTGTTCATCACTGAGGCTTGTGACTATAATACTGGGCAGAGTAAAAATTCAGCTAGGTTGTGGGGTTCAGAGACAGTCAACTGAAGCACTATTTCTGTGAAAAGTTCTACTGGAAGCACATTCAAGATGCTATTTCTACTTCCATGACTCACGAAGTGGAATTGAGTGGCCTAGGAGCATGAGAACTGCTGAAGTCTGTTCAAAAGTTACAGTGCCCCCCCCAACCCCGGTAAAAACTGCACTGCTTAGTCCTTTGAGGGGTGTTGAGAGTAGGAGGAAAGGAGCAGGAGGTCCCAGCTTAGAAAGTGACTTCTGTCTGGACTCTCTCAGTTTGTTCTCAAACAAACTTATCACCTCTTATATTTCTTGTCGATGTCCCAGATATTACAGAGTTAAGAGTAAAACAAGAGAAAAGATGCCTGTTATAAGTGTGATGTTGAAACTAATGTTTCAGTGTAATATATCATAAATGTGGTAAATTACTATTTTTAAAGAATAAGGGAATCAAAGGACCGTTTGAGGGTGATAAAGTATGATGCACTGATGTTTTTAATTTAAAGGCTGTTAATACAGATATTATACATGGACAGCATAATAACCTGTTGAACCCCAACTCAAAATAGAAAAACATAGCTCAGTGGTTGCGTGCTTGCCTAGACTATAGGAGGCCCTAGGTTTGACCCGTCTCACCACAGATGAGGAAGAAAGGAGGATGGGCAGTATATTGACACAATCCTTCATCCTTCATTTTCTAAGAAGTAAACCTCCACAGTCAAAATTGAATTGTTTCCCTGTGCCAGTCTTCATTTTTTACTCCAAGTAAGCACTTACATAAGAGCCAGTGGTTTATAATTCCATCTCATACGAACAAAATTGAATTTTAACAGTTGGTTTACTGTTGCTATGCATCTCATTTTGCAATTTTCATTATTCTCCCCAATGTTCTATTTTAGAGAATTGAAATACTGGCTACATAAATGTAGATACTGGCACTTAGCTTATCTATGGACTCTCTTACACACTTAAAGCTGTTCTGCTGCATAGGATGCATGGGGTCACTTTCACTTTGTCTCTGTGACAAACAGTGCCTGAGGGCATCCTTGTGCTGGTCACTCGACTCGGTGCCAATTCATAAAGTTGGCAATCACTGAACTTTATTAGATGTTGGAAAATGACTCTCCAAAGTCAATGTATTGGTTCTAGATGATGAGTTTCCCTTACCGTATCTTCACAGTACTTAAAGTGGGGACTGTGGTTCTTTTTGTTTTGTAAACCAAAGCTTATGGAGAAGGAACTCATTTGAGGTACATAGAAGTAATCAAAATCAGGACCTGAATTAAATGTAGTTTGCCTGCTATGTGTCCTGTTTTCTTTTACATGATATTGAGTGGACACAGTAAGTTTCAAATATAGTAATGAAGGTTGTTTAAAGGCACTTGGTTTACACAAAATGGCCTGTGGGTTTACACATAGACATTCATATATCATGATCCAGATATTGCACTAGAGCTAAAGATCCTCAGTGCAGAAGAATAGCCTGACCAAGTCCCAGCACAGTGTGACTGGTAGTGTTCATGAAGGACCCAATAAACCAAGCAGGCATTGTATGAGCAACTACTTAGAAGGAATGGGGAAGGCCTTTGGGATCTGGATTTCTGGCAGTCTCCTTCATAGCAGCAAGTTCCTCTTACCCTGCCATCCATACATAAGTCCAAGCTTCCAAGTCTAAGAGCATCTTGACTTTGTTGGCTTTAGGACAAGGCCTGGCTATGGTACTCCCCGAAGCAGCCACACCTAGTGAAATGCTGTCTGTCGATGATTTCCTGAGTGAGCCTTTCCCAAGAGACAGCCTCTTTAGCTGTCCCCAAAGACAAGTCTTTTGCTTGTTTGTGCTTTGCCTCTGGCCTCTTGGCACAGTCTGTTTTTATGACTTCATCACAGCAGGAAGAGTCGATGACCTTTTTAAGGCACAGAGTGTGGTTTTTACATCAGTGGCCCTTGTAGGCCACGGGAATGGAAAATAAAAAATACTTTAAGATAAAATGTGTCATTGGTAAATTTGAAACTGTTTTGTCTCAGGAAATCTCCCACATTCTCTTGAGTCAGGGTTCCCAGGGGTACTTTGGGAGAGCTGTAGTTACCTCTTACATGGCTTCTGACTTGGAAAATGGGGTACAAAAGGCTTGGGGTATTTGAGATCTCAAGAAGGTTAGATCTTCAGGTCCTTGTCCTGAAATTTTCACAGCTCCTTTTAGCAGTTTTATATATTTTCTTATAATTTAGGCATAACATCTTT
Source organism: Cricetulus griseus (assembly GCF_003668045.3). Lineage (NCBI taxonomy): Eukaryota > Metazoa > Chordata > Mammalia > Rodentia > Cricetidae > Cricetulus > Cricetulus griseus. The sequence goes on along the minus strand of NC_048596.1, from coordinate 121,648,557 downwards.
TCATTATGTCTTTTATTTTTGAGATTATAATTATGTCATTTCTTCCTTCCCTTTCCAACTTCCTATTTCATTTTCAAATTCATGGCCTCTTTTTGCAGTAATTGTTCGCAAATATGTGTGTATTTCTCTGTGTGTATGTGTGTGTTCCTAAATATATAAATACAGCCTACATGTCTGTGTAACGTTACTTTTATGTATGTTTTCATGGTTGACCATTTGGTATTTGATAGCCAATCAGTCTGCTCTTCCCTGGGGCAGACTACCCAATCTTAGCACTCATTATTTGCCTGTAGTTCTTTGTGTAGGGTTGAATCCCCTCCATGGTCTTTCCCTGTCCACATTAGCTTGTCAGTTAGTATTGTCCTTGTTCAACTCATGTCCAGACAGTCATGTTGGTGAGGCTTTATAAAAGTGTGTATCTTCTGAAACCCTAGGAGATTTAATCTCACAGCAAATTCCCTGATCTTCTGTCTCTTAGAGTCTTTCCACCCCATCTTTGGCAATGTTCCTGAGCCTTAGATATGGGGGTTGCTCTGTAGATTTGTAGTTGTTTTGTAGGACTAGACTCCACAACTCTGAATTTTAGTTGGTTATACTTTTCTATAATAGCCTTTGTCTCTTGCAAGGAAGAGTTTCATTGATGAGGGGTGGGTACCACACTTATCTATGGGTGTAAGGACAAATATTTAGAACATAGAATTATGCTGGTTTTAGTAAAGTGATTCTCCCCCCAAGATCCATGATTTCAGTAGCTATGTTTAGCTGGCTAGGTTTCCCTCTTGTTGAGTGGTTAAGTCCATTTAGTGAACTTTCGGTTACTGCCACTAGTGTATGTGTGGCACTGTTGCACCCTTGAGGTTATCATACTCTGCTGGCTGTTATGGTTCATAGGTGTCATAGCTTGGTAGGACTGTTGGATGCTTTGCTCCTTTGAATGTTTGCATGGTCCCTTCTAGTACCTCCTCCTTAGAGAGGAGACTTGTAGGTCAGTTCCAGCTCGGGGTTCTCTGGGCCCTATAGACATAACAGCTTGATGGCAGACATTTAAACTCTTAGTTTTGATAGCCTCCCTGGCTTCCTTCCTGAGACATTCCTGACTTCTTTTGGTTAATCAGGCATACACCTGCTTCTAGTAATACCTGTAAAATGTACTGTCTGTTAATAACTTTGTGTGTTTGTGTGTGTGTGAGTAGAAGTCTGTCAGCTCCATGTGGCAGTGGTGGAGTGTCAGAGTCCAGGGCCTTCTGGCTTTCTTGTTGTGACCTTGCCTTATGCTTCTTTTCCAGGTTGTAATGCTTTTGTCCACAAAGGCTGCAGAGAAAATCTAGCCTCCTGTGCAAAGGTCAAAATGAAGGTAAGATATCTGTAGCTATTAGCATGCTTGAAATCCAGTGGTTTAAAATAGTAAAATACCAGGCTAAAGAGCTGGCTCAGAGGTTAAGAGCACTGACTGCTCTTCCAGAGATTCTGAGTTCAATTTCCCAGCAACCACATGGTGTCTCACAACCATCTGTAATGAGATCTGGTGCCCTCTTCTGGCATGCAAGGCACATGCAGACATCAGACTGTATACTTAATAAATAAAATCTTTAAAAATTAAAAAAAAAATAGTAAAATACCCACGTGTTAGAATTTAGATTGTGGTATATTTGTTTGCTTGCTTGCTTGCTTTAATCATTTGGTGCCAATTTTGAGACCAGCTTAATCTAAAGGTAATTGTTCTTTAAAATGATTAGCCCCCTTCCTGTCTAGCACATTCAAGAATTTTGAGACTTTGAATAAAAGAAGTATTGAGCTAGAGGCTCACACTTGTAATCTCAGCACTTGGGTGGCTGAGAGGCAGGATGGTTTCCCTGGTTTGATATTAGCCATTGTACCAGAGTGAAAACCTGTGTCAAAAATATTTTTAAAGAAAATGAAATTTTTTTTTAGAACTTTCATCTATTAAACATTTCTCTGTGTTTCTGTTTAAACGATTGTCTTAACTAGTTCTGCAAACACACTCTGTAGTTGAAATGTCTGGCTTGGCCATCTAGGAGCATAAGGGCAACAGGTGGAAATCAGAGGCCTTTGATACGTGATAGTCAGGGGTCTACTACATTCAGGACCAACATACCTGATCTTTTCTCCAAAAGTACATGTGGATAGCAGAGATGACATAATACAAGAACAGGAAGTACCAATACTTGTGCCACACAAACTTGGAAGTATATTTTTAGGTAGCCTGTGTGACTGACAGTATTGTATTAGAGTCAACTGTACATAGAATGTTTTTCTTTAGAGAATTTCTAGATGTGTCTACACAGATGTTCATTATTAACCACATTACCTAGTGCAGTGGCCTCAATCTTGTGTGTATATCAAAATCATCGCAAGATCTTACTCAAAGAAATTTGCTACTGTAACCCCTCCCCCAAAAGGATATCCAGTTCTGGAGTGTACTGAAGAGTTTGGTTTTCTGAGGAGTTCCCAAATGGCACTCAGATCTCACTCTGGGCCATGCTGGACTAATGAAGATAACTGACTTCTGTGTCTTGAGTTTTCTGAGCTCAGTGATGTAGATTTTGAGTCATGCCCCACTTTAAATTTTTAGTTTGTGCAAAGACTTAGAAATTATATTTTATACCAATTTTGATTTCTATTTTCTCTCCCAAAATTGGAAGCTCCTACAACCCTCAGCTCACTGGTTCTACCTGTTACCCAGCAGTCCCAGTTCCCCTCATCGTACTCTTTTTCTATTTTTTCATAGTGTTATGTTTTGGGACCATATTTTTTGTCATCTTTTTTTTCCTTCATCTGTACCTTACTCCCACTAGAACGTAAGCAGGAAGGCAGGAATCTTTGATTGATTAATATAATACACTGAGTATCTAGGATAGGGTCAAGTATATGATAGAGTCTTAAAATATGAAAGATTGTATATCAGAGAACAATCAGTGGGGGCTTACTGGATACTGGTGGAAGGGAAAAGCATCCCAGATACTCACTTGTACTTTCATCTCCTCTCCTGCTTCTGCCATTTGCCATATGTCTCACCACTCGGTCGTGTAAGTTCATGGTCTTTGATAAGACTATTACTGTGAATGCATTGGGTTCTGTAAAACAATGATGATACAGAGAATAGCATCTCTCTTGTATATGGTTGTAATATCTGTGAAAGTATTCATTTTTAAATTGGAAGTACTCTATTTCCTGCTAGTGATTTGTTTCAGAGTAAATGTTTCAATTTGTGATCTCTCAAACTATTTTTTTGTGTATGCCTCGAAAAACTTAATGAAAATTAGCATTCTGTCTAAGAATGTAACATTTCACAAATGCTTATCACCAAAGAAACAGAATAAACAAGGCACAGATGATTCTTTTGTGGATATGGACAGCCAATTTCTTCAGGTCAAGAAAGGAATTGGTGGCTAGAGCAAAGAGAGAGTACTTGGGTCATCTGGAAATTGAAGAATGCCATGCCTACATAGATGACAAAAAACATTCCTGGGATGGGGGCGGGAACATACCCAGGCATCTGCAGTGCTTGGTGAGCCCAAAGGATGGCAAAGGGGGATTGGGTGGGCATGGCCACAGCTCAGCAACAATGTTCTCTTTTTACTCCAAGCTGCTGGAGACTAGATAGAGGATGGGTTGTCAGTATAGTCTTCATGCATGTACCTTCTTTTCTCTTTAGCAGCCAAAAGGGAGCCTCCAGGCACATGATACATCATCGCTGCCCACAGTCATCATGAGAAACAAGTGTAAGTAGCCCAGCACACCTCTCAAAAGTGCACTCAGACTTTTTGTTCCAGACTTGATGTTTTGTGAAACTTGCTTGTTGAGTCTAGCCTAGCTACCTGGAAAGATCCTGTACCTGTTTTGTAGTATATTAGGTCACTACTTTGTTCTGCCACATTCATTGACCAGCAACTTAGCATTACACAGTCAAACCCTTTTTGAAGGTGTCTGTCTTAGTGTGTACATTGGTGGAAATGGAGACTAGAGCCCATGTGTGTAAGCAAGTTACTCCCATGCAGCCCAGTCTCCTCTTCAGCACCAGAGAAAATGGTTGATTTTAGTGCCTCACATCAGTGTGACACAAATGAGATATTATTGGTTAAGTTTATAATAGCATGTGAAATTATATGAGTGATTCTTTTTTTGTTTTTCCCAAGGTTCTCGAATGTTATACAAAACTGAGTAAAACATACTCACTTAAAAAGCAAAAACAAACAAACAAACAAAAAAAAACATCTTGGGGGCAGGCAGGGTGACTCAGGCAGGTGAAAGTGTCTGGTGCCAAGTCTGACTACCTGAGTTCAATCCCAAGGACCCACAATTCAGGAGAGAACCAACTCCCACAAGTTGTCTTCTGACCTCCTCTACATGCGTGTGCGTGCATGCGCGTGCACACACACACACCTAATAATAATATAAAACGTTTTGTTTTTTTATTTAAAACACTACTTTGGGTTGAATAAGAGAGATCTGAGACAGTAAAAGGGTTTGCCACACATGGCACAGAATAAATTTTAAAATCTACTAACCAAAACTAATCTTTACGGTCTTGTGCAAGATTTCACTTCAGATTGCAGTATTTTCACTCCCCGTCCTCTTTCATTTCCGTGTAATATATTTAATGCATATCCTTCAGATCTGCTGTCTCTTTAGTCATATGTATCTTTGAAAAGATCTGTTTTGTACATTAGTTCACTCGGTGTCATTTTCAGTTACTCTAGCTATAGTTTCAGACTGCTGCATGATATATTTCTTGAATATACATCATGTTTTAATGACTTCCAACTGCTACTATAAATAATGTAGTGTAATTATCCTCTGAGTTGGCTCCATGATGTTACCAGCACGGTGCTTTCAGCATGTAGTTGAATCAAAACATGTGCAGATTCTGAGACCCCCACCTAGACCTGAGAGACTGTGGTAGAGCCCTGTGGTCTAGGTTTCAATAGGTACTGAGTGATTTTGATGCCCACTCAAGCATGGAAGAACTACTTGTGCCTTATTTCTCTTATGTAGTTCCTAAGCACTTGAAAATGCTGTACCAATCTGTATACCACAGAGAATGTGTTCCCTTTAGACATGCTAGACCCCCATAATATTACACACAGAGACTTATATTAGGTTCAAATGCTGCTGGACAATTGACTAGGATTTCTTATATGCTAGCTCAGTCTTAATTATCATAAATCTATGTATTTTATAAGACTTTTCTTATTGAGGACACCTTCCGCTGGTATCCTCTTCCCAGGATCACATGGCGGCTCTGTAGAGAAGAGAGCTGAAAGGAAGAGGAAGAGCAAGAGAGTGATTTCCTGATTATATTCTGAGTCTGTCTTCTATGTCACTTCCTGCCTGGACCAAAAGACTTATCTTTACTATATTTCCCAGAATCCTCCTTGACTCCTAGTCCCAACTATCTTGCTTTCCTATTGGCCTATAAATAACAGTACTTTATTTATCAACCAATAAGACAAACATATACACAGAAGGACTTTCCCATCAGGCCCCCATTAGCTTTTCTTATCTACAACCTCCTTGGTTTCCTTTTACCCATCTATAGTAGTATCCCATTTTGCCTTCAAGTCCCCACTCCTTTTTAATTTCATATGTGAAAACATATAAGCCTGATTTTGTAGAATTGTCTTACTAAACATTTTTCCTTCAAATAATATAATTTCATTTTTGGTTTCAGCTGCATAAAACTCCATTATATCGTATTTTCTTTTTTTCATTTATCCACAGATAGTCATTTTTGGCTGATTCCATAACTTCACTATTGTGACTAGCACAACAGTAAACAGTGATGTGTAGGCATCCCTGTAGTAGCCTTACCCTGATTCTTTTGGGTATATATCCATAAATGGCAATTCTATTTTTAATGTGTTGAGACTTCATACTGATTTCCACAATGGCTGGCCTAAGTTATGCCTACCAGCAATATCATTTGCTTCCTCACCATCATTTGTTGATTTTATTCTCTTGAGAGTAGCAATTCTAACTAGGATAAGATGAAATGTCAGTGTTATAGTGATTAAGAGTACAAATTCTGGATCTGGGAAGATGGCTTAATGTGTGAAATGCTTGTTAGACAAGCATGAGGACCCAAGTTTGGGTTTGCATATGGTGGCATATATATGTAACAGTAGGTCTGGAGAACGGAGATGGGCAGATACCTGGAGCTTCTGGCCATTCGGTCTAGCCAAAACACTGAGGTAAAGGTTCAATAACAGACCCTCTTTCACAAAAAAAAAAAAAAAAAAAAAATAGGTTTTAGAAGCTTTTGAGGAAAACATCCCATCCCAACATGAACTGTCATGGGCAAGCACACTTACATACACAAGAGTATAGTTGTGGATTGAAGTCTTGTGGTGTTTGTGTCTTCTGCAGTCTTTTAGGTACAAGTTGTTCTTTAGGAAATTTAGGGCTCTGCATAACATTCTGGTTCTCCTCCATGATGCTCCCCCTTACCCCGTGAGTGTGTCCCCTCCCTTTACTTGCTTCTTTCTCTTTCTCCTTTTTGCACTAATTCTACAGGATTATTTTGCCCTTCACTCATATGGTTCTTCCCATCAGAATATTGTCTTCCTTCTAACCTGTCTGCGTCCTCACTGTAGTCTAAGAACCACTGTTTCTTCCTCTCTAACATTTTATTTGCTCACTGATCACCCTTCTAAAACACTCAGGATATGCTGTGCACTGGTAACCTTTAAGCATATTTTCCAAGAGGTCCACATCTTATACTCCCTTTGTGCTCCCTACAGCAAGGACCTGGTCTATTGTAACACCTGTTTCTGGTGTTCTGTTGTCTAAATAGAATTTGAATTAGATATCAATTATTGTGTTATTATTTACTAAAAGTAATATAATATTGTAAAATTATACCAGCCCCATATCTTATTTCTCTTAGCTCTTAACCTTCTTGGGGATAGACAGAAAAATTTACATCTGTGGCAGGACCTCACTTAGGAAAAATAATTTAGTATTCACGTGCCAGTGTGATCACTTAGAGCTCCAGTTTCCTCTTTGATCATGTTAAGGAGAAATACTCCATAATAACAAGGTAGTAAACAATTATTAGTTTTTCTCCATCCATAAATTCAAGAAATTGATCCAAATACATGCATTCAAATAATGGGAAGGGGCTGGAGAGTTGACTCCCTGGCTAGAAGCACTTGTTGTTCTTCCAAAGAACATGATTTGCATTTCCAGAGCTTCAACTGCTGTGGTGACACATGCCTTTAGTCCTGGCATTTGGGTGGATCTCTGAGTTCATACACAGTCAAAGATGTGAAGAAAGACCTGGTCTTTAAATTTTTTTCTTTTTTAAAAGAGCTAATGTATTGAAAGCATTTTGTGTCTTTGTGGCTTCCATCTAGTAAGTCAGCACTAGGGTCTGGAAAGGTGATGATGCTTCAATTCGTGTCCTGTCTTCCTTGCAGCTTCACAGCCCAAGGAGCGTCCTAGGTCTGCAGTCCTCTTGGCTGATGAGGCTACTGCTGTACCAATGTTTACTAACAGACGGTCCCAGCAGAGTGTCTCCCTCTCTAAAAGTGTTTCCATACAGAACATCACTGGGTAAGTGGGTTTAAAGAGTCCACAGTTGACATGTGGGTGACAAGAACATAATAATCACTTTATTTGAAAAAAAAAGTGGGTATATAAAATAATGGGATGGTACAGAGTTGGATGATGAGGATGACATGGTTGGAATTTTTTTATGTACTGTATTTATATTTATAATACAGACTGGTATTGTTTATCACAGAGCTCCAATTTCAAGCTGGATTGCTTTAGGCATTTGTACATGATCAGCCAGTTTTAGAAGAACCTGAGTCATGGGAAAGATGATTTAATCTCAAATATTCTGTTGTAACCACCTATCTCTTAGATATCACACCTATGTGTTATTCAGATGAGCCTGGTTTTGCTTCTTTTTAAATCTGCTTTCTATCCTTACCTCTGAAGTCAGTTTATCATGGTGGTGAATTCTGGACCATCAATTCCAGTTAGGTTCCTTCTTGCTCATTTGTATTGAGATCCATTTGTAGCCTCTTCAAACATTGCTGAGGGCACTGGTTGTTCAGCACTGAATGTCAGGTTATTAGCAAAGGGCTGATTATGTTGCTGTTGACTGTTTGGAGTAAAATGCTACCCTCCCTCCCATTCTGTGTCATCAAAAATGTAGGACTTAACACCTCTTACATATCTCCCGACCTAGACTAGATCAAAATTTCTGACTAAGGATGCAAAGTCAGCTTCTGTTTGTGTTTTGTTACCTCTGTGTTAGCTAATGTTTCCTCCTCAAAACAAACATTTCGGGTATTCTTCTTTGTCTCTATTTCTGTGATCTCTGTAAGTCTTCTTTTCAAAGTTGTAATGTTATCCAAACTCATTGGCATGGTGCCTGAAACACTGAGTTTTAAAGAAACTTTGAAGTTTAGATGAGTTTCACTTGCTGTTGTGTCACAGAATGAACGTTTACCTGGTGCCTACAAAGCTAGCTTGTGAGTTGAGGTGAGAAGGACCAAAGAATATCATTTATTGGCATGCTCAGTAGTTTTTAAGGTAGAGATTTTTTTTTAAAGAAAAAAAAAGGTAGTAATTATGTAATGTTTTTAAAATAAATTTGTTTTACATGTATGGGTGTTTTGCCCATATGCATGTCTGTGCCCCGTGTGCATGCCTGATGCCTGTGGAGACTAGAAGATGGTATTGGATCCCCTGGAACTTACTTGAGTTACAGGTGGTTATAAGCCACCATATGGGTGGTGGAAAGCAAACTGGGATCCTCTGAAAGAGCATCCAGTGCTCTTAGCTGCTGAGCCATCTCTCCAGCTCCTATAATAAATTTGAAGCTTCTTCTATATACATGATGCTATGTGCCTTTTTTAAGCCTCAAAAAGTTGGGCTAATATTAATTTTGCAATGATAATGCTTCTAAACTTATTAATAATGCTTCATTTTGCTGTGTACCTGAGTATATCAGATCTTGAGTCATCATGAAACCTACAGTTCATTGTCATCTTAGAGATTTTTTTAGGGATTCAGTTAAGAATGTGCACCACAGCTTATCAGAATGTGTTTGACAGTGTGTCCTTTTTCTTGTCTCTAGAGTTGGCAATGATGAGAACATGTCAAACACCTGGAAATTTCTGTCTCATTCAACAGACTCACTGAATAAAATATGCAAGGTTAATGAGTCAACAGAATCACTTACTGATGAGGGTAAGAGAAAACTCTGGCATGTACTACTAAAACCTCTGTCAAGATCCAGTGCATCTGTTATCACACTATTAGCAAATAGAAGGGCTTGGTTTTTCCCTCCTCCCTGGAGAGAGTCTCTAAATTTCCTGTTAAGTATCTCTTGCAGTACCAAGCACTGGACATCACACTTGTCCTAGTGCTAGCTTTCCATTGAAGGAAACATTGATATTAATCTAGGCATACTAGAATATGGATGCTTTTCTTCCTCTAGAGTTTGTACACATTCAGTTCTGTGTCTGTAATTGTAAGCCTACTCAGAAAAACATGTGCAGCATGTAAAGACAGCAGGGTGCTTCATGCTCCAGTGTCACATTGGAATTGTTTCAATCTTGTTAGATTTATGTATGCTTATCTTTCCTAACCAGACTTGAATGTAGAATGTTTCATTCCTAAACTTAGCCATGATTCTGCCTAGTATCTGGTATGTTCTCCTTGAGTATCCTCTACACTAGGACAAAGGATTTGTCCTATGAACTCATTTTCACCTGGAGGAAGATCCAGACTTGTAGAGGTCAAAAACCCAAGATCCTGAGGTTGCTTTTTTTTTTTTTTTTTTTTTTTTTTTTTTTTTTTTTTTTTGTATTTTGAGGAGTAGGTACAGATATGAATGAAGGACAACTAATGGGAGACTTTGAAAGTGACTCTAAACAGCTAGAAGCGGAGTCCTGGAGCAGGACAGTGGACAGCAAGTTCCTTAAACAGCAGAAGAAAGATGTGGTCAAGAGGCAGGAAGTGATTTACGGTGAGATGCTTCAATTGCTTTGCTTATTTTTGGTCTACACCATCCAGCTTGCACGCAAGTCAGAGTTACAGGTACTGTCTTACCTCTCAGGGAGGGGACTTGAAGAGGAGTTTCCCTGTCCAGCATGTTTAAGTATGTGATTGTTGGACTGTAGAAAATTAATTTTTGAATATGCAGCATCATAAAGGTTTCCATTAAAACCACTGAGGCATGGAGACATGATATTGCTTGTGTCCTTTTTGTTCATTTTGGCCTGTAGTGTTCCATTCTGTTCCTTTCTCATTGCATTCAACCGTGTGTTTATATTTGCATGCATAGTTATACAGCATAAAAGAAATGTCTTCTAAAAATGCATTTTAGTTGTTGAGCTACACTAGACAGGTGAAATACCAGGAACACAGTAAATGGAAGGGACTGGATCTAATGAAGAC